>NC_142938.1:74816392-75106392 GCF_046866305.1 Octopus bimaculoides | reverse complement strand
ATCATTTGCTGGACCCTTCTCTTGAATTCTAAATTCAACATGGATGGGACCCAAAAATAGTTTTGTTCTGCCATGGCAAATTTCTCTTGGATGCCTTGTTCAAGATGAACATACATGACATCAGGTTCACCTGCCTAAGAGAGCCTGCAAAGAACACAGGTCATTGCTTCTTCCTTCAGAAAGAACCAGTGAAAATAAAAGACAAATTTCACATAACAAATAAGATACAAATGAAAGTACCTTTGGGACCCTATACACACACACACACAAACACACACACACACACACACACACACACACACACATACATACATAAGGCGGCGAGCTGGCAGAAACGTTAGCACGCCGGGCGAAATGCTTAGCGGTATTTCGTCTGCCGCTACGTTCTCAGTTCAAATTCCGCCGAGGTCGACTTTGCCTTTCATCCTTTCGGGGTCGATAAATTATTAAGTACCAGTTACGCACTGGGGTCGATATAATCGACTTAATCCGTTTGTCTGTCTTTGTTTGTCCCCTCTGCGTGTAGCCCCTTGTGGGCAGTAAAGAAATAACACATACATACATGCATGCATACATTACTACTGCAACGACGAGGGTTCCAGTTGATCTGATCAACGGAACAGCCTGCTTGTAAAATTAACGTGCAAGTGGGTGAGTACTCCACAGACAGGTGTACCCTTAGCGTAGTTCTTGGGGAGATTCAGCGTGACACAGAGTGTGACAAGGCTGGCCCTTTGAATTACAGGTACAACAGAAACAGGAAAAAAGAGCGAAAGTAAGTTGTGGTGAAAGAGTACAGCAGAGTTTGCCACCACCCCCTGCTGGAGCCTCATGGAGCTTTAAGTGTTTTCGCTCAATAAACACTCACAACACCCAGTCTGGGAACTGAAACCGTGACCCTATAACTGTGAGTCCACTGCCCTAACTACTGGGCCATTGCGCCTTCACATACATACATAGACACACACATAAATATATATATTATATATATATATATATATATATATATATATATATATATATATATATATGCATGATTAGATAAATATGTAATAAATATGTACACATATATACACATATAAATACATCCATGCATTTACATGTGTGTGTGTGTGTGTGTATATATATACATACATTCATACATTTATACACATGAGTGTATGTAAATACATATGTATATGCATGTACACACACACACACACACACACACACATGCACACCTTCCACAACCTCAATAAAATGTCATTGAAAACAACATTCACGAGAGGCAGTGAATTACAGCAACTGTCTGTTCCAACATACACAACCTTTGCAACTAGATATCCTAAGCAGCCACTACATTTAGAAATATCAACAACACGCAGGAATGATAAACAGAGTCACATTCTAAAGAAGTTTGTTAATGAAGAAAACTCTATGCGGTCACTTTTTCTGCTAATAATAACAGCCAAATTGCTCTTGAATTACATTCTGCTTATTTTTTTTAAAATAACAAGGACAAAACAGAAAAAAGTGCTTCCCAACCACATGGTTCCAGGTTCAGTCTCAATGTGAGGCACCTTGGGCAAGTGTCTTCTAATATAGCCTTGGAGCCAACCAAAGCCTTGTGAGCGAATTTGGCCGACGGAAACTGAAAGAAACCCATTGTACTGCTTAACAACAGGTGTCAATATATATATATATATATATATATATATATATATATATATATATATATATATATATATATATATATATATATATCATCATCATCATCATCATCATCATCGTTTAACGTCCGCTTTCCATGCTAGCATGGGTTGGACGACTTGACTGAGGACTGGTGAAACCGGATGGTAACACCAGGCTCCAATCTAAATTTGGCAGAGTTTCTACAGCAGGATGCCCTTCCTAACGCCAACCACTCAGAGAGTGTAGGATGATATATACATATATATATATACATATATATATACATATATATATATATATATATATATATATATATATATATATATATACATATATATATATATATATATATATATATATATATATATATATATATATATATATATATATATATGACAGATTTTGCACAGTTTCTGTTCACTAATTCACTCACAAAGCATTGGTTGGTCAAAGACTATCGTTGAAGACACTTGAGCAAGGAGCCATACAGTGGAATTGAACCTGGATCCATGTGACTGAGAAGAAAACTTCTTAACCACATAGCTATGCCTGCACCTATATATATGTGTGAATGTGTGTGTATGTACACATGCATGTGTATGTGTGTGCAAACTTATTTTTTCCTGTTAAATTCTTGAAATATGTAATCAAAAAGCCAATTTTTAAAAAAAATTAAAATGTAGCTTAATCCTAAATGTGTAGGAATGTTCACAATAGGGTATAATCATTTCAAGTAGGAGGAAGATGCTCTTAAATGAGCAAGAAGTAACAAAAAAAAAAAAAAGAAATATGTTTTATAGGCACATGTGTGGCTGTGTGGTAAGAAGCTTGCTTTCCAACCACATGGTTCCGGGCTCAGTCCTACTGCATGGCACCTTGGGCATATGTTTTCTACTATAGCCTCAGGCCAACCAAAGCCTTGTGAGTGAATTTGGTAGACAGAAATTGTATGGAAGCACATCATAAACATGTACACATGTCTTTTTGTTTGTGCATGTCCAGTGCTGGTTTGTTTGTGTCTCTGTAACTTAGCAGTTCACCAAAAGTGGCCAATGGAATAAATGCCAAACAAAAGAATTACAAAAAAATTAAGTACTGTGGTTAATTTATTCAACTGAACACTTCAAAGCAATACTCCAGCATGGCTGCTGTCCAATGATTAAAACAAGTATAAAGCTAAAAGATAAGAGATTATATACATTAAAAAAAAAAAAAAACCAATTAATTTTCTAATAAATCATCAAAAAAAAGTTAATGAACTATAAAAAAATATATAAATGCAACATCTTTTCCCAAAGTGCATCTGGCAACACTTATTTTTTAAAAACATATGCTAGTAGTAGTAGTAGTAGTAGTAGTAGTAGTAGTAGTAATAGCAGCAGCAGCAGCAGCAGTAGCAGTAGCAGTAGTAGTAGCAACAGCAGCAGCAAGACTTGTGTGTGTGTGTGTGTGTGTGTGTGTGTGTGTGTGTGTGTGTGTTTATGTGTGTGTGATATCTTTATTGAAAATATAATACATGAAAGAAAATGTCACATTGAAGAGCTGATGGTTGTGTGTGTGAGTGTGTGCGTGTGTGTGTGTGGGGGGGGGGGGGGGGGGTTACAACTCATGTGTCCAGAATTAAAAGAGAAACAGCAAAGATCTATTTTGAAATATCTGAAATGATTAGATTGAAAGAAGAAATGAGATCAAAAATTGTTCGTCCAGACATTATTAGCAAGTCTGGCATTAAAAAAGGAAAAAAAAAGGAAAAGAAAAAAAAAAGTCACATGGCTTACAAGTCTTAGATTAGATTCTCTAATGTAAATGTATCGATAGCCTGCATTATTCACAAGTATCACATGCAGAGTGGGCTGTTTCTAAAACACACACACAATCTCCCACCAACTCAAGCTTTTTCCCAAGTACTAATCACCCTCTTGGACTATTTTTCTTTCTTGAATATCAATGACCTTCTCTTTCTCTCTCTCTCTCTCTCTCTCTCTCTCTTAATTCTATATTAATGATACAATCACCCAAATCTCACCCCCGTTCTTTCCAGTTCCTAAAATGATTCACAAAGACTTTACTTATCACCTGCCTCTCAATCAGTCAGTAAAGAAATCAGCTCATTAATAATGATGTTAAATCTATTCTGCTCTATGATCCCAACAAGCAGACTAAACACAGTAATGGAGTAAATGAAAACCCAGACCCAGTCACTATCTGGGAAGTAAGCTTCCTCATAATACATATATATATATTCTTTTATTGTTGTGTCTGGAGAGAATCATTCTCTTTTGGTGCCTTATAATTTAACACACTCACTGGTAAAATTTCCACTTATTTCTTTTTTTATTGTTCTAAAATATTCATTGCTCCAACACACAAACTCATAAAGAATCTTGCAAAGCAAATCCAAAAACAAAATATTCTTTTATTCTTTAATACTTTTACTTGTTTCAGTCATTTGACTGAGGTCATGCAGTTCCCGCCTGCCAAATTCTGACCTCTTGAAAAGGCACTGGTCAGTCCAAGGTTGTAGTAAAAGATACTTACCTAAGGTTCTGCACAATAGGACTAAACCCAAAATTATGCAGTTTAGAAGTGAAGTCTCAACCACAAATTCATGCTTCTGCACAACCATATACATACATACATATATACATACATATATACATACATACATACATACATACATACATATATATATATATATATATATATATATATATATATATATATACTAGCCTTTTTTCCCGGTTTCACTCGGTTTGTTGTGATTACGTTTTTCTTACAACTTGTTAGTTTTAAAAAATATTCCCCTACTTATCGAATTCACAATTAAAAAAGAGATTTAAAAAATCTAACGAAATCAAAATAGCCTACATACAAAATGGCCAAAAGCTTCAAGGTTATCAATACAGCTGAAATAATTCTATCGTGAGTATCCAAAGTCTACCATAATCACTTAACCCTATGTTAACCTAAGGCGTATCTAAAAACCAGGGTTTCTGCGAAGAACAAGTTGTAATTATGCAAACACTGACATAGATTGTATTTCTTTTAACACAAAAAAAGTATGTGACAGAAATGATAGTTCAACTATCAGAGATTTTCACAGTCGATGCATTGATAGAAGATCGGTTAAATTGAAAACCGGTTGAACTTTAAGCGACGTTACGTTTCTAGAAGAAAAGGAAATATGAACCATCATGCAGGAACGCAACCACGTGAATCAAATAAACTGACGTGGCGCATTGTCCTTCACTGATTAGAAGCAATCAGAAATGAAGAATAAATGGCGGGTGATGACCAGTTGTAGAGGAACAGCTTGTGTTGAGGACTTGTCTTGACGAAAAATAATGGAATGTCAGAAGAGTTTGCGTTAAGAAAAAGAAGATGACGCAGAGTGGTGTTTGGAAGACAGACCTGGGATGGCGAGGAAAGGGATAGTCAGTCGAATTAGTGTATTTGTTATGCAGAGCAAGAATTGACTTACGTTAGCTGGCACGGTGACTACAAAGCTTTTGAGGCGCCAGATGATTGGGGTCATTTGAAAGATGTGAAGAAACGCCATCTTTTCACTGGAGCGCTTCTTTGTAGGCAACATTTCTCGTTTTCCCTTCCGATGCACAAATGTATAGACTTTGTGGCCTGTCAACACAGGAGCATCCAACGTAAAGTTGACCATGGGAGAACACTTGCTCTGTAAGATTTAAACCAACCATTTGCCATGATTGACCCTGTGTCTTATTTATTGTCATTGCAAAGCAGAGTTTGATAGGAAAATTGAAGCCACTTAAACTTGTAGATCGTATTGGAGAGAATGAGGGACATTGGAGTCATAAGAACATCTTGACCAGTGGCCAGTCCATTCAAGGTGGTTGCCTGCAGAACTCAGGAGAATAACTTTTTGATTATCATCCGCATGCCGTTACACATTATTGGAGCATCCAAATTCTGCAGCAGCATGATGGGCAAACCAACCTTAAGATGGAGTTCATGAGGTGGAAGTCCTGCAGTTTGGGAATTAAGGAATATATATATACATATATATATATACATATATGTATATATACATATATATGTATATATGAATGTATATATATATATATATATATATATATATATATATATATATATATATATATATATGTATAAATGCATGTGTGTATGTGTGCATGTATGTGTATATGTGTGTGTGTGTCTATGTATATATATCTGATGAAGGAAAATGTTCTCTATGTGGCCTGTGAGTTTCCTGTACTCTGGTTATTATTATTTTTTTGTTTACGTTTTGTTTGCAACGTCCTGTACCCAGATATGCACCTATATATACAGGTAGATGTAGGTTTGCACATACTTGTACGTATATATGCATATACTCATTTATTATTTGTTTTATATATATATATATATATATATATATATATATATATATATATACATATATATATATATATATATACATATATATATATATATATATACATATATATATATGTATGTATGTATGTACGTATATATGAACATTGGAAAGGGAAACGTAGGAACCCAGTGTTGTGTATTCAGTAAAAGTAGTGGGCATAGAAAAGACACAGTAGGATCTCTGGCAGAGTGACAGAGAAGGAGAACTGCAGAGCATCCGATGTACAAGAATAGCAGGCAGCAGCAGAAGCAGCAGCCATTAAGTGAACACTGTTGGGTTGTTCAGACGTTTCCACACTTCCCTTGCTTACATAATTAAAACCTGAGAAAGAGAGGATACTAACGAAAGCATAAGTACTAAGAGTAAAAAAAAAAAAAAAAGACAGTAGGGTTGGGGGGGTGCTCGGAAGAAGTGGAAGAAGTGTTAGGGTTTCTTGACTGTGGTGTAATAAGGGTGGAAAGGAGCATGATGGCGGAGAGGAGAAGCATGGGTAAGGTGTGCAGAAGATCTCCTGCAAATGGAGATGACATGACATGATGTAATCCATCGGATGTGATGTTTTGATATTAATCAAAGACGAAAACGGAGCAACTGAGGGGGTTATTCAATATGTGCGAAAGAGACACTTTCATATGTATGGACATGCAATGCAATTAGACAGCGTGTATGTGTGTGCATGCGTGTGTGTGTATATGCATGTATGTATGTATATATATATATATATATATATATATATATATATATGTGACACTTATTCGGTAACCATGATAAAACTCTGAGTTTCGGATGCCGGGGTGGGAACCCACGCCAACATCTCTTCAGTTATCCGACCCTTGTTGGCGTGGGTTCCCACCCCGGCATCCGAAACTCAGAGTTTTATCATGGCTACCGAATAAGTGTCACATATTTTTACAGATAAATTCCTCTATTTACATATTTACATAATATCAAGGCCTCTTTCTTTCTTTTGTTGTCCTTTCTATCAATATATATATATATATATATATATATATATATATATATATATATATATATATATATATATATATATATATATTTAGACACACACACATTTTGTACCTTCACAATAAGAGGGGTGACACTGGCTTTGAAATTGCAACACCCTGCTAGCCTTCATTGGATAGTCTGACAAAGACTAGCAGACCAAAACTTCGAGGTCAATATCTCCACTCTTCTTGTAAGAGTATAAAAGGTATAACAAATATGATGCTGAAACTTTTCTGACATTAAATACCCAGTAATACTCAACAGTAGTGGAGGCGCGTGGCTTAGTGGTTAGGGTGTCAGCACCATGATCGTAAGATAGTGGTTTCGATTCCTTGACCGGGCGATGCGTTGTGTTCTTCAGCAAAACACTTCATTTCATGTTGCTCCAGTCCACTCAGCTGGCAAAAATGAGTAACGCTGCAATGGACTGGCGTCCCATCCAGCTGGGTAACACATACGCCATTGAAACCGGGAAACCGGGCCCATGAGCCTAGCTAGGCTTTAAAAGGGCGCATTTATTATTTATTTAATACTCAACAGTAACCAGCCCTTCACAAGAACCCTTCCTCATACACTCCACAGGGGTAGAGTATGGTGCATCCAGATTCAGAAATCGCACACTTTATCTTCCTCGTACATAAATCTGCCAATTCATACCAATTATAATTACAACCTTCTGGAAATTTCCTAACCTACAACTTTCCAACAACAACAACTTGTAGGCGTAGTTATGCAATTAACAAGTTCCGTGTACTTCATTTTGCAACCACATGGTTCCAAAGGTTTGTGTGCAATGTTGTTAGAATTATCACCTCTCTATTTACGTTGTGTCAAAAGTGTGTTGTCACGTTGTCTGTTTTTGTTACATATTTTCTTTGATATTTTCATTTGTTTACTTTTGTTATAGTTGGCGCCAACATAAGAATGTGTATGCATATGTGTATACGAGAGGGGATTAGTGTGTAGGTTGTGTGCGTGTGTGTGTGTGTGTGCATGCATGTGTGAGAGAGATAGAGAGAAAGTGTGAGTGATGTATGTATGTGTGTGTGTTTATTGGCAGTATGACCCTCTCAAAGTATAATAATATTGGTTTCAACATACGGTTTCACATCAAAATTCTTGCAAAACAAATCCAAGAACATACATACATATACATATACATATACATACATATACATATATATATATATATATATATATATATATATATAAAACCAAGAAAGAGAGAACAAATTTCAAAGGTCAGAGTTCGTATTCACTGAATATATTTCAAAGCATTGAAATACTCATAGGTGCACACATAGGTGTATTCATATACACAAAATATAATATAAAAATTTATAAATATATAAAAATACAAAATATATGGTTTAATTAGACCTTGTTATTAACAATAACTCACATTAATACAGAAGCAAAATGTAGTTCTCGTTGTGAGCCATATTTGCTACTGAGAGTGGACCGACCCCAGAATGTAGATGTATTTATGAACTTAGTGTAACATCCTGATGATGGGAGTGCCTTGATTAGTAATATGAAATATGTCATATTCCTTGGCACATCTCTGAAACAGCCTGTAGATGTGATGTTTATATGTTTTGTCTTTTGTTGGCTTTAACATGTCTTTAATGCTTAATCCTTTCAAGTTAAATTTTTAATTTCATTATACAATGTACGATTTTAAATGTAATTACAAATGATATTTTCTTAATTTCCATCGCTTTTATTAAAATTCAATCGTATTTTATGCATTGCATTGATATTGTCTATTTATATATATTTGTGTATTTTGGAATTTTATTTCCATTTTATAGAGAATATATGTATTTATATAAGTGCTAACGATTCTGCCAGCTCACCACCTTGGTTAGATAAATATATTATTAAGGCAATGTTTTATTGTCAGAGGCCCTTCCTGTTGGTAACCCTTACCTGTTTTTTTAAGTAAGGGACTTCTTATCTGGCACATCTCCAGAGGTGTGTGCTCAGAAGATGACGTCTTGACAGGAGATGCATGACAACAACATTACTCAAAGGCGATGAGCTGGCAGAAACGTTAGCACGCAGGGCGAAATGCTTAGCGGTATTTCATCTGCCGTTACGTTCTAAGTTCAAATTCCACCGAGGTCGACTTTGCCTTTCATCCTTTCGGGGTCGATAAATTAAGTACCAGTTATGCACTGGAGTCGATGTAATCGACTTAATCCCTTTGTCTGTCCTTGTTTCTCCCCACTATGTTTAGCCCCTTGTGGGCAATAAAGAAATAAGAAACGTTGGCATGCCAGGCAAAATGCTTAGCGGTATTTCGTCTGTCTTTACATTCTGAGTTCAAATTCCGCAGAGGTCAACTTTGCCTTTCATCCTTTCAAGGTCAATAAATTAAGTACCAGTTGCGTACTAGGGTCGATGTAATCGACTGGCCCCCTCCCCAAAAATTTCAGGCCTTGTGCCTAGAGTACAAAAGAACATTACTCATAGCTTACACAGGGTACAAATATAAACAAACACACACACACATATATACACAACGACCATCTTTTGGTTTCTGTCAACCAAATTCACTCACAAGGTTGTGACAGAGCTAAGGCTGTAGCAGAAGATACTCGTCCCTGACCCTCGCCAAGGTGCCATGCAGTGGGACTAAACCAGAAGCCACGTGACCAGGAAACGCATACAGCCCTGCCTGTGCCTACAACAGAAGTTGAAACCAGTTGATCAATCTTTCTGTTTGGTTGCTGAAAGTCCTGCAGTTAAACCACAGCATCTATTTTCACAGACAGGTTAAATATATGTTTATTAAACATATGGTTGCAAATCTGTTTACAAATTTAATCTCAAATATGCCACGTCAATGCTCCAGTTAATGCATGCATGCATGCGTGCGTGCGTGTGTGTGTGTGTGTGTGTGTGTGTGTGCATGTGTGTGCATGTGTGTGTGTGTGTGTGTGTGTGTGTGTGTGTGTGTAGTCTGAATGAATATGCACATACCTTACAAGCATAAAACTCAAAGTAACAAAACACTGAATCAACAACTGACACCTTATACACATACACACACACACACACACACACACACACACACACATACACATGTATATATATATATACACATATATGTAAACACATGTACATACACATATATATACATACATATATATATATATATATATATATATATATATATATATATATACACACACATACATATATATAGGTGCATACATAAAAACATACATACACATATATGTATATATATATATATATACATATATAAATATATACACACATACCTACGGAGTTTTGACGTAGTGATAGCATTGTAGCAAACCAACTGAAGGGCAGGTGCAATACAGAAAGAACTAATTCAAAGTTTAATCTTGCTTAAATCTCGTTGTGTCGCAGAAAAACAAATTTGAAACCAAATGTTATTTATGAAACAGAACTGCATTTGTGCTGAAATTATGAAAACCAAGGAAATGTATGAAAATATTTATATAACTTATAAAAGACATTTATTTGATATATAAATATTTATATATTCTTTTCTACTCTAGGCACAAGGCATGAAACTTTTGGGGAGGGGGCCAGTCGATTAGATCGACCCCAGTATGCAGCTGGTACTTAATTTATCGACCCCAGTATGCAGCTGGTACTTAATTTATCGACCCCGAAAGGATGAAAGGAAAAGTCAACCTCAGTGGAATTTGAACTCAGAACATAAAGACAGATGAAATATCGCTAAGCATTTCACCTGGTGTGCTACTGATTCTGTCAGCTTAATAAATATTTATATATTAGCACATTCATGGCCATGTGGTTAAGAAGCCTGCTTTGGAAACAAGTGGTTTGGGGTTCCGTCTCACTGTGCAGCCATACCAAGTGTCTTCTATTATAGCCTTGGACCAAGCAATGCTTTGTGAGAGAATTTAGTAGATGGAAACTGTGGAAGCCCTTCATACATATATAGATACGTGTATGTGTGTGGGTGTGTGTCTTTATGTTTGTCCTCCCTCCATCGTTTGACAACCAGCTGGTTTGTTTACATCCCTGTAACTTAGCGGCTTGACAAGAGAGAGCAAGAGAATAAGTAGTCCACATCACTCCGTAAGGAACATAGAGCTGGTTACCTAGTTTCTCTGGTGTATATATTTCTCCTTAGACAGGACGTCAGTCTGTCACAGGATCACACATTTTTACCAGTTGATTGAGCTGCAGCAATGTGAAATGAAGTGTTTTGCTCAAGAATACAATGCGTCACCCGATGCAGGAATCGAAATCACAATCTTACACTCATGAGTTCAACACCCTAACCACCAAGCCATGCACCTCCACTTAATAGAATAAGAGCCACACCTAAAATATTTTAGGTGCTGAAGTTTATTTCTTTGACTAAAACCTTCAAGGCAGTGCCCTACCCCAACATAAAAGACGTAAGACATAAATTCATTTCAGTCACATTCCAAGAAGAGATTATGATTAACAGCAACAACAACAATCATCATTGTTGCACAACTGTCATCAGCTGCAATGATGTCACCATTTTGATGTGCATTTTCCCATGCTTCCATGGGCCAGACAAAGTTTACTGAAGCAGATTTTCAATGGTTGCATACCCTTTCTGCCACCTCACCTGTTGCTAAGCTTCCAGTGCATATAATAAATTTTTATTCAGCAGGGCAGCTATTTGCAGTACCAGTGAATGATTTTCACCGTTTTCCTACATATCAGAGGCAACAAATCTCATCTAAGCATGCAGTACATGCTATTGACAAGGCCTAACAAGGCTGAAATACCTCTGACATTCTCACTAACCACTGTCAAGAGGATTTTTCTCTCCCTCCCATATATTGGGTTGGCAACTAAGTTCCCGCTGTTTTTTAAATTTTGGAATCTATTTTTTTCGAGAATTCTATTTTTGAATCATATGTCTGTGTGTTTATTGACATTTGCACTTTTCTGAAAAATCGCTCAGCTACAGCCAATAACATTGTTATCGTTTCTTCTCTCAGCAAATCACTTGTTAGCTTTGTACCTTTGAAGATATATGAAATAAGATATCCCTTACTCGAGAAACAGGTAAGGGTTAGTGACAGGAAAAGCAACCAGCTGTAAAACAATGCCTCAATAATGTATATTTGTCTAACCCAGGTTAGCATGGAAAAAAGAAACAGACATAAAAAAAAAATTGGGTGGATTAGAAGTGGGGCAGTGCTTTGAACCTATAAGAAATCTGTGGTCCCACAAATACTGCTTCAGAATATTTTGAAACAATACTATAGGGTATGCTACACTACACTGACCCCTAATTCACAAAACAAAGCATTAGTCAAGTTCTAATGCTACTCTTAATGAGTAAGCTGAGACACATTCATTATTGAATTCTCTCTCTCTCTCTCTCTCTCTCTCTCTCTCTTTTTTTTTCTCCTCTCACTTGTCCAGTAGTCAGTCAGTTTTCACATGCGTATCCAATAAGCAGATGCATATCATGACTTCCAGGAGATGACAAACTGAGTTCAATAATTAATGCTGGTTTAAAAATTATACCTTCATTTATGCAACCCTCTTCAGCAAGAACTTCATGTGTGTGTCGTGACTCCATTTCACAGATGACATATTTCGTTTCATTGTTTTGTCACCTGTGTTATTTTAGCCAATAGGAAATTTCAGCCAATCAGAAACTAGTATTTGACCCACTTTTTTTTTTTTTTTCTTTTCGCCCATTCAGACAAAGTACATTGCTGGCTTTTGGTTGAATTTACTCAGCACAAGATGAATCTAGCAACTGACCTCTCCCAGTCTTTTTTCATACACAGGCCAGAAGAGAATAAACTGTCTTTCGTAACTGCCTCAAATCATGGTCTGTCTTTGCCAGTGTCTAAAACGTACTCCCATATAAGGCAAACCCTTGCTTTCTTATGGAAAAATGTATACTTTGCGGAAACAAATTTGATATGTTCCATCATACACTCATACATTCAAAATCCCATCCACAATGCAGTCACATGGGATGCATGGCATCTTTTTGGTATATTTAAGAGTAAAAAAGCATGCCCTAAAACACCAGCAAATAGGGTAAGTGTTATGCTGAATAAGGAATCTTTAAGCAATGTTGTGAACTTCATCTTTATCTACTTCTCTGCCATGATCCTCAAACATATGCATCACCCTAAAATGAACAGTAATTCAAGGACATTTAAATGAAGTTATTTTCTACAACATTGAACTTAGTCTTGTTCAGCTAATCTTAATGCAAGGCACATCCTACTCAAAAGAATTGCAAAATAACACTTCTTCTGACAAGACAAATTATCCATTTGACTTTGTAAAACAAATATCTCTGTTTCTTACAACACATTATTCAATTAACTTTGTAAATAAGGAAGATCTTTCTATGTACATACATAAATGCATTTATGTAAATTTTTGCCTTGATTGATGTTGTAAATTAAGCTCTGAAATACTACATCGGAGAAAGCAAAGAACAAAAGAAAAAAGGAGAAAGAAAAAACGCACTCAACACCAAAGCTGAAGACACCTCCAAAAGTATGGGAGCCACTACATCAAGAACGGTAGAGGAGTAGGGGCCGAAACTGGATGTGGTTCCTCCTGATGATGTCTTTAACCACTGGATCCTATAAAGGAGCTGTTGAGGTAGCAAACCACAAAACGTGGTTGGAATTCCTCTCTGAATTCTGTAGCATTTAAAATTCACATTCCCATAAGTGTGCTGTGTAATTGTTACTGCAAAATTCTGCAAATCTAGATCAGAAGGGGTCTTTTTCTATAAACATAGATGATCTGAAATACTGCTATCTTTTTTTTTACTTCTCCCAACCTGTCAATTTTACCCTGAAGAATTCCACAACCCATGACAATTTCTCTGTACTCTTTCTGTGGCTTCTTTGAAATAAAAATAAGTTATATATATATATATAAGTCATCATTGTTGGTATCCCTACATACATTCTGTTAATTTCCAACACAAGGCTTAATCATATTAGTGAAAAGCAAAGATCAAAGCCTGCATACACAGAAGTCCACAGCACAAAAGCAAAGAGGAAGAAAAACAAGAGATGAATGAGAAAACAAAAGAAAGAAGTCATGGCTGGATTAGTAATTACTTCCAAAAAGCTAAGTGATGAATATTTATCAGTAGAAACTGAACCATCTGTTCAAGAATTGAAAACAAAATGATTTCATCTAAACCCCAGAATTCAAAGAAATCACACCTGGAAGTGAAAAGAATACAACTAGAACACATCAATAACATATGGGATGGATTTGGTTCTTGAAATTTAATGCAAAGAAATGCAAAAAAAATACTAGAAGATGTGTGTCAGAAGGACATATTCCTTTACTCAAAACATTTCTAAGTGATAAGGAACAGCAATTTTTACCAGGTGGCATATTTAAATACAGGACTCACAGAGTGTAATTTCTGAAGTAGAATGGCTTGTGTGGTATGGTAAGAAAAGAGCCATATTTTCTTTACTATTTTGACTCTTTGGAAAAGGTGGAATTAATGCATCGAATTAAGAACAGAGAATGAATGGTCTACCACAGAAAAATCAAGGAAATTGTCAGACATAATTCTTGAGCATGAATGTAGTAACCAACAGAAACTGAATTGCATATCGTCAAGAGAGCTCAAACAAACAATTCATTCAAAGACATGCATAGAACACTTTCTGCATCAACAAACTAAGAAATTGTAAGCAGAGGAAACTAACTGGATTAATCTTTACTCTGTTGAATTGACATTGTTTTAATTTGGAGAGAAAAAAAGGTTGGCAATCATTAAAAATTCTCAGCTGATTGGTAATGTTCCCAATGGTAAATTCCTTGGGGCTGGTTGAACCTTTGTCTCAATGGGATCCCATAATTGAAACCCTTTTCAGGAATGTCAAAGAAAAGAAGTGGGAAAAGAGGTAGGCTGCAACTACTTCATTTATCAGCTGAATCACAAAATGCAGTTATTTCTCTTTGTGCTGATCTTGCTTTGAAGCATCTATTCTCTGAAAGACAGTTCAAAGGCAAAATATCATTTAGTTGAAGCAACACCTGACTCCACATATGCTAAGCAGACAATATTTATCATACATTATCTCCGAAATATAGATTATGGGTTCAAGATTCAAAAGATTTCTAACTTGTGAAAACTATTATAATAAAGCAAATTTTGAGATTGCAAACCTGATCAAGGAAACATTGAGTAAAAATAGCATTCTCTTGGAAGATGGCAAGGCTGGTTCAAAGATGTGACAATGATGCCAATATAGCAGCCAATAACAAGAGGATAAAAAGGATAATAATGAAATTCCTCTAGCTATTTTCTCACAATGTGGATGCTATACATTGAATTATGTAGCGCAAATTTAGTAGAATACTGTACAAAAGTGTCCATATATTTTCCTATTCTCCAAAAAGACAGCAAATTCTACAAGCTCTCAGCCATTGCATCATAGGTCAACTACCTGATGAGCAGCAAGAATGTCAGTGTAAGATCTTTTACATCAAATCTCAATACAATCAAATTGTCCCAGCAGGACGTTTTGAAATTTAATCTGCTTCCAGAGACTAGAAGTGAAGTAACAAGGGCTATTAAGTATACATTCTCTGTCAGACATGCACTCATGTCATCTGTCTGTTTCGACATTGTTGCTCCCATTAATATCTGCAACATGATTTTTTACATGTAAGAAATGTCACTGTTGATACAGAAGTGGGCAACATTGAAATGTTCAAAGAAAATCTGCAGAAACGGCAAGATCAATTTGACACTCTGCTGACAGGATCAAAATATGTCACGAGAAGTCTGCAAGTAGAAATTTGCTCAAAACGAACAATAGAAAATGAAAGAAATTTTTGATGAGAACCAGACAGACAAATGATGTAAACTAGACAAAGAATTTTGGCACACGTGTAGAATCATTGTTTCAGACTTCTGTTTTTGATCTTTTTTTTTTTATGTCATTGTTGATTCTGTTATTTGATGGTCTAACAAGAAGATATGAAACTTCAAAGAAAATTTCCGATACTGCTTCATTCCTCTGGCAGTACTTTTCTGTATCGAAAAGTCTTTTGACCACAAAGTGCATGACATTTGTAGAAATTTGCAATGCTGATGTAAATAGCAAAGAACTTTCAAATGAATTAATCAACTTGAAAACTGCGATACACCATGGCAACTTTAGAAAAACTACAACTTAAACCCATGGAATTAATCAACAAAATATGCAACTACAGGCTGGAAAACATCATTCCAAACCACTGTTTATAACTTTATAATTTTTTCTTTTTTATTTTGTTGTTGTTAAATTTGCAATAGCAGCAGCCTTAGCAATAGAACATTCATAGAGTAAACTAAACAGATAAAAAAAAAAATACAAAGGTGTCACAAGGCTGGTCGTCTGGTAGACTTAGTTTGACCTTCATTGAAGAGGAACAAAAATAGCATATTGCCTTTAGACATATCTACAAAACTTTACACACAAGAGGATATGTAAAGCACTTTTGAAAAACACAAAAACCCAACTAACTATTCTATGATTCTTGGTAATGAATAAATAATTAAAAGTGATACATTTGTGGTTTTAATAACTGGTGGGTGGGGCTCTAAAACAGTCTCACACCAAATAAAAATTATTAACTGATTGGTCTACTCTGTGTGTGTGTGTGTGTGTGTGAGGGGGGGATGGTCAGTTTGATTTGAAATTCTGAAGATGTTCATGCTATAGAAAATCTCAAGTGAGGCATTGCAAACGAAGTCCTGCCTACAACATGTAATAAATTGCAACCACATGTGACAACATTCAGAAAATTTAGTCTCACAAACAATTTTACTTAGAATTTCTTTTTATATATATATATATATATATATATATTTTTTTTTTTTTTTTTTTTTTTTTTCTAAGTAAGAGCAGTTATATTTATTCAAAACAGTTAATATCCCTCCATTCCTCCATTGCTTTTCTGAAAATTTTCCATGAAGCGAGAACTCTTAAAGAGCCTACAGTAAGACATGAATAAAGATATACAATACAGCTATGAGATGTGACATATTGATTTGATTGAATTTGAAATGAAGAATTAGAATTCTGAAGATAAAACAAATAATATTTTGGTAGTGAAAACAAATCCTTGAAGGTTACAAAAGGAAAGTTTTACGTGTGAAACCAACAGATTTCTGTAGAATATATTTGCATGAAATAAGAGAAATATTTCATATATTTATTTATAATATTATGTTATATATTGCAAATCGGTAAACAATGGTGTTGTTAGTTATATAATTTCCCAACAGGACCATTGTTGGTTCATTGGATTTCTTGTTATGGAGAAAGTGACAGGGAAGTGTTTGTAACTTGGTGCAGAACAAACATCACAAGGAACTTCATTCAAAAAATTTATATATATAGGGCAGGGGTGGGGAAACTTTTTAGTGTGGCAGGTAAAAATTTCCAAAGAAAAAGGTCCATGGGCGTATCACAAGTTACAACTCTGTGTAAACCTTGTATATATCTATGTATAATTCGATATACATTAATAAAGATAAGTTTAACACATTAAATTAACAAGTAACATCTTCATTAACACCACCATTGAATTCAGGACGTTTATATTACTTATAAGGTATTCTTTATTTTTCAGCTAGAGTGTAGTTAGGTTTCAAGGGGGTGGTACAAAACTAGCAATATGGGTTTTATAATGAAAACAAAATTTCCATTCAAATGGCAATTACCAAACGAATTTCTGTTCGAGTCTAACCATTTTAAGTCATGGTGGAAACATGACCTATGTCGCAAATAGGCATATGAATATTGTATAAATTTTATAATTGAAAAATTTACAATATTTTGTACATACGAATATACCAGCCAGTGGGCACAATAAAATGATATGGGGAAAGATATAGACATGCCTATTTCTAATTCCGATGAAAGTAAACAAAGTTTGTTTTAGAAGTGTTGAGATGTATTGAAAGATACAGAAATAAATTTTTTATATTCTCAAACGCATGATAATGCTAATGGCCAGCCGGTAACATATTTTTCTGCAATGTATGGATAATTTATCCTGATTGCACTATTTATTAGCATTATCATGTGTTTGAGAATAAAATTTTTTTATTTCTTTACCTATTTCAATCTATCTATCTATCTATCATCATCAACATTTAACATCCATTGCCCATGCTAGCATAAGTTGGATGGTGTGACCAGAACTGGCAAGCTGAGGGGCTACACCAGACTGCAGTTTTGTTTAGCATAGTTTCAACGACTGGATGCCCTTCCTAACGCCAATGACTCTTGCATGCTTTTACATGGCACGCACAGGCACTTTTACATGATGTCACAGAGGCACTGTCATGTGGCATCGCACAGACACCTTTACATGATGCCATATATATATATACAGAGTGTCCACAAGGTCTGGGTACATGGAGTAAATGAAATCATAACATAAACAATTAAATATAAAAAATAATAATTTCTTAAAGTATGTGTTAATCCCCATGTACCCAAACTTTGTGGACACCCTGTATATAATGTGTGGGTGTGTGTGTGTGTGAAAGTGCATGGCCCAGTGGTTAGAGTGTTGCTCTCACTATCACTAGATTGTAGGTTTGATTCCTGAACCAGGCAGAGCATTGTGTTCTTGAGCGAAACACTTCATTTCACGTTACTCTGCAGGCAGGAGATAGGCAGAATTGTTGGAGCATTGGCAGGAATGTTTTACAGTATATGTTCTGGTGCTCTACTTTCTGAGTTCAAATCCCACCTGCCTGGAGAAGGCAAAGGGGGAAACTAATCCCAGTATTCGTTCCAAGTCTGATCATGGTACCCGAAGTTCCAGTAATCTAATTGATGGTAGAAGGGGAAGGTAAGGGCCCTCTCAAGTTATATAGGGAGTGCTGGAGAAGGTTCACATGCACAGGGCCTGCCCAAAGAAAGACCACCAAAGTTAGAAGTATGTGTGTGTGTGTCCAGGCCTCTTTGTTTGTATGTATGCATATATATAGCCCAACCCATGCCATCATAGAAAACAAGACACTAAATGATGATGATGACAGTAACGATGATGATGATGGTAATGATGATGCTGATGTGTGTGTGTGTATACACACCTTAACAGACCCCTACACCCAAATACAAATTTATAATCATACTAATTACCACATTCTATATTCATGTTTATTCTCATTAATAAACTTTATGCAAGACACAAAACTAGGAAAATTTTTAGAGCATCAGAAGAAAAGATACCTTGCTGTATTTGTTCCAGTTATTTATGCTCTGAGTTCAAGTCCCTCCAGCATCAGCCTTGTTTTACATCCTTCCAGGGTCAGCAAAATAAAGTATGCCCCAAGTAACGGTGAAGGGCTCTGACAATTACTGGTACTACTACCACCTTTTTCAGCGACCACAACTGCTCAACCTCCCAAGCTAATCTGTCATATCTATCGACTTTTCTTTCTTCCTGATCACATAACTTGTTGTCAGCTGGGAATGCTATATCTATGATCCAGCATCGTTTGCTTTCTTTCTCAATTAACACTATGTCTGGCTTCCTATTCTCTATCTCATGGTCGCACTGAATCATAAAATCCCATAGGATCTTTGCATTATCATTTTCGATGATGCCTTCGGGTTTATATTCGTACCACTTTTTTGCCCTGTCAAGTTCATACTTATTGCAAAGTGTCCAATGGACAATCCTTGCTATATTGCCACAATGTCTCTTACATTCTTTCTGGGCTAGTGACATTATTATTATTATTATCATCATCATCATTATTATTATTATTATTATTATCATTATTATTATTATTATTATATCAAACAGCATTAAAGCAGTAGACTGGGTTTTTTTTTTAATTAAAAGGAGCATTATTCTGTTTCCTTTTCTTTTTCTTTTTTTCCCTCCCTCTCTTAAACCTAAACAAGCAATCAATAGACAAATCTTACATTTTTATCTCCAACTAATGGGCTAAGTAGTATATTTAGAAAAATATTTTTAAAAAAAAAGCATAAGGTTATCATCATCACCATCATCACCATCATCATCATCATCATCATGTTTGTTTTTCTGTTTTGGCTTCTTATTTCTTTCTTTTTCATTTTTTTTTAATTATTATTTTTTTTCGTTTTCCACTGATGATTTAGGTTGGTCGAGTCTGTTTGATTATCTACTTACCTGTTTAATCCATACCTGTGAGACGATGGGGAGGAGTAAAAGCAAATAAAATGCTGCTAATAAAGTCTTGATATTCCTTCAACACCCCACCCCACCCCCAACTCCAACTCCAACAGCATTTTTTTTTTTTTTTTAGTAATGTTTACTATTATCGATTTCCATTTGTTAGATAAGGAAGAAAATGGACATTGTCCATAACCTTTCCAGATTTTCCTAGACTGAGGCATAGGAATAGCTTAGTAAGGGTGACATACATTGTGATTTCTGTTTTTCTTCTTCTTTTAAAAGCTTCTGTCATTCAACAGCAATCACACACATGCACACACACACACACATATATATATGCATATGATAGGCTTAGTACAGTTTCCCTCTCTGTTAGATTCATTCACAAGCAATTGATCAGATTCATCTGAAAGTATAAGACACTTCTTCAAGGTGCTGCACAGTGGAACCGAGCTTGGAACCACATGATATTGCAAAATGAACTGCTTCACTACACTGCATTACCTATATATCATCATTTAAGTCCATGCTGGACACATGGTGCTTTATTTCACTAGAAAATTATATTATTGTTTTGTAATATTTAATATAATATATATATGTGTGCATGTGTGTATATATATATATATATATATATATATATATATATATATATATATACATATATATATTTAGCAATAAGAAAATGGAGGAGAATATGCGGTATCCATCGACTTGCAGACTGTGTATTCCACTGAATTAATTTGTTTATTTTGTAACTAAAATGACAAAAACCACAATATACAGATGCTTATGACATACCATGCCATATTAACAATTAAGGTTACAAATATAAAGTACATTTAGCAATTGGAGAATATACAGAAACTTACAGCATCGGCATGCCCCATTCTATCCCTATAGCTCCTGTGTGTCGGAGTAATCAGCAGATAAAAATGATGTAATGGGGGTACATGCATGATTCGCTAGGCCTCTTCAGAGATTCACAAAAATTCAATACAATGGATCAAAACGGTTTGATTCAATATATAATGTGTGTGTGTGTGTGTACATGGTCCCCTTGTCTTAACATCATGTGACGGTTGTAAGCCAGTGTCAACATCATACAAGCAGTGTCATTTGTCTCTGGTCTTCCCTGAAAACATGTCCGACCAAAGGAAATATTTCCTTACCTGGAAACAGGTGGCAAGGTCTGTGACAGAAAGCTTCATCCTGCCATACAAAAAGATCTGCATCGATGAATTCCATCTGACCCATACACGCACAGTAAAGTTGACATTTAAATTAATGATAACGACATCAGTAAGTCGGCAGACGCAGAGCAGCCATGGGCAAATTGTGGCCCCAAGGACTTTCAGAATAACAATAGAAAATTACTTAAAATTATCTTCAGTTTCTTTCAGAAGTGTAGCACACCTGATGAGGAGTCATGTCTCATGCGACCCACTTCCCGGAAAAGGTCACCTATGCCTGATATAGAATGTCAGTGAGCCAAGGCTTGCTCAACATGCACACAGCCTTTATTTCTGGTTATAAAAGTCTAGAGCAATGGTTCTTGACCATTTTTTGCTTATGGATCCCTTTTGATCCCTATTTTACTCATCTGGACCCTCGTTGCCATTCAATGTTTCAAAAAATCCCTATTATATTTTCATAATTAAACAGTATTAGGATGTAACTAAATACAAACAGCCATTTTGTCTGATGCTTTAATGATTCCATCAAACCACAAACTAAATTTACAAACAATGCAAACCACCCACATACCCACTTCTACTCGGCTTGTGTTTTATAGGGGGCCACCTGGACACCTTATTGCCATTATCTGTCTTGTAGCACCTATGGAACATTTTCTCTTTCTCCCCCAGTCTTTTTCCCCACTAGGTGTCAGTAGCCATGCAGATCCCTCTGCAGAAACCTGCTCTGCCATTCCATCTCTCATAGAAATGCCCCCATCTACTAGCATGAAGTTTGAACCCACCATACACCTACCCCAGGGTTTGTAGACCTACAAACTACATGGTGACCTCAATAGTGCAGGTGGCACAAAAAAAATACCCAGTCCATACTGTAAAGAAGTTGGCATTAAGAAGAGCATCCAGCTGTAAGACCTATGCCAAAACAAACGATGGATCTTGATGGAGTTCTTGGACACATAGGATTCTGTCAAACTGTCCAACCCATACCAACATGGATTATGGACATTAAATGATGATGATGATGAATATAAATTTAATTGAAAAATAAGGTTTCTTTCTCGTATGATTATTGTACCTGGTAAAAGTCAACAAACTGGTAACACCTAATTTCCTTATTATTTCATGAAAATTTTATCAAAGAGACAGATATATTGATTTATTGGATCCAACTTCCTTAGAAATATGGATTTAACAAAAATGACTGTGAAGTTAATGTAAGAATCTGCTTGACATTTAAAAACTTTACTGAAATAAATTAAAATTCTTAATAGTTTATGCAAATTTATAGACTATTTCAAGTAAAAGCCTTTATATATAAATATATATATATGGTGAAAATAAATCAATTCTTAATGGCAAAAGTACTTTTAAATTTCTATAGTACATATCAAAATAGCAATGGCAGATCTCCATAATTTGGTAATGAAGATTCAGTTATTTGATCTGCAGAATTACCTGCTCCTGAATAAATGTTTATGTTATGAAACATTCCACTAACATGTGTACTCTTAATGAAATTCTGAGACAGAATCAGTACAACACAGCATGTGTGACATGGTTGTACCTTTTGAATCACAGATATAATTCACTTGATGCCATGTAGTTACTGTCTACCCAATTTCACTCACAAGGAATGGGCTGGTCCAAGAGAAAAAACATTTGCCTAAGATACTATGCAGTGAGAGTGAACCTAAGACCTTATGGTTGCAATCTGAACTTCTCAATCATTCAACCGTACTGTGCCTCGATAAAAATATAATGCTGTTCTAAAAAGATTGCGACTTCATTTTAATAAAGTCAGTTATAAAAGAAATGGGATAATTCACTTTCTTCATTTACAAATGGTATTAACAAAGCATTATACGTATGCCAATGAAGGAGCCCTGATGACAGTGGTTACCAGCCTGGGTTCTACAGACCCCTAATGTTCTATCTCTGACAAAACAGACAAGTCTGGTGTGGGTTCCTGCCTGGGCAGCTCCTGTCGAACTGTCAAACTCACACCAGCATGGAAGGCAGACGTCAAACAATGATGACGATGATATATGTGTGCATATATATATTCTTGTATATTTTATATTTGATACCTCTAAGTTAGGTGGTTAAACCGTAATCCCTTCACACGGGACTTTTTTCATACGGGACTATTTGTGACGCACATGGAATAGATTTCTTTGAGATGGGATGCCTGAACTCACTAGCCGATGAATTCGTAAGTGCCTTTCTTATCGTTGATTTTTGGTGTCGCATGGCCAAAGATTACCGTGAATTTTTTTAGAGACACTTTCAAATTTATCAGAATATCGGACTGATGATTTTGGAATAGGGATTTTTCATTCTCTTAACCATGAAACGATCGTATCCGATTAACTAAAGACTTGTTTTGTTTATGCTTTCCCCTCCGGTTTTTTGTTCTATGTGTGCCATAAATATCGCCATCCATTTAGAGAAAAATTTGTAGTTTAGAATCAGTAGTTCTTTGACTGCTATTTCTAAATTTTCAGTATGTTGGAGAAGCAACTCAATGCTAATCCCTGTATATTTATGATGATAAATGGTTTTACCGATAAAGGTTTTTTCATACTGAACTACTTGGCAAAATTGTTAATTATTAATTCTATTATTAATTGACGATTCCCTGCCCTTATTCTTGTATCATCATCATCATCATCATCGTTTAACGTCCGCTTTCCATGCTAGCATGGGTTGGACGATTTGACTGAGGACTGGTGAAACCGGATGGCAACACCAGGCTCCAGTCTGATTTGGCAGAGTTTCTACAGCTGGATGCCCTTCCTAATGCCAACCACT
The DNA here is from genome assembly GCF_046866305.1 of Octopus bimaculoides. Taxonomy (NCBI): domain Eukaryota; kingdom Metazoa; phylum Mollusca; class Cephalopoda; order Octopoda; family Octopodidae; genus Octopus; species Octopus bimaculoides. Next base: position 75,082,089 of record NC_142938.1, on the reverse strand, counting down.
CAGAGAGTGTAGTGGGTGCTTTTACGTGTCACCCGCACGAAAACGGCCACGCTCGAAATGGTGTCTTTTATGTGCCACCCGCACAAGCCAGTCCAGGGGCACTGGCAACGATCTCGCTCGAAAATCCTACAGGAGCCAGTCAGGCGGTACTGGCAACGGCCACGCTCAAAATGGTGCATCTCATGTGCCACCCGCACAAGAACCAGTCCAGGGGCACTGGCAACGATCTTACTTGGCTTGCCGGGTCTTCTCACGCACAGCCCATTTCCAAAGGTCTCGGTCCGTAGTCATCGCCTCGGTGAGGCCCAATGTACGAAGGTCTTGCCTCACCACCTCAGCCCAGGTCTTCCTGGGCCTACCTCTTCCACGGGTTCCCTCAACTGTTAGGGTGTGGCACTTTTTATATATATATATATATATATATATATATACTTTTATAAAAACTGCACAATAATCACAAATACTATTACTCAGAGTTTCACATTCCCGTTTGTTGGATCATCATCATCATCATCATCATCATCATCGTTTAACGTCCGCTTTCCATGCTAGCATGGGTTGGACGATTTGACTGAGGACTGGCAAACCAGCAGGCTGCACCAGACTCCAATCTGATCTGGCAGAGTTTCTACAGCTGGATGCCCTTCCTAACGCCAACCACTCCGAGAGTGTAGTGGGTGCTTTTACGTGTCACCCGCACGGTTGTAATAATATATAATAATACATTTACAAAATGATTGGTGACAGTGACATTGAAGTTTCAGCCTGCTAACCTTCATCAGACTATATGTATGTATGTGAGAGTGTGTATGTTTATATATGTACATATGTGTGTGTATGTGTGTTTATATATGTATGTTTTGCTCTACTAGCCTTCATCAAACTATAACAATGTGTGTGAGTGTGTATATGTTTATATATATATATATATGTGTGTGTGTGTATGTGTGTTTATATATGTATGTTTTGCTCTACTAGCCTTCATCAAACTATAACAATGTGTGTGAGTGTGTATATGTTTATATATATATATATATGTGTGTGTGTGTGTGTGTGTTTATATATGTATGTTTTGCTCTACTAGCCTTCATCAAACTATAACAATGTGTGTGAGTGTGTATATGTTTATATATATATATATATGTGTGTGTGTGTATGTGTGTTTATATATGTATGTTTTGCTCTACTAGCCTTCATCAAACTATAACAATGTGTGTGAGTGTGTATATGTTTATATATATATATATATGTGTGTGTGTGTGTATGTGTGTTTATATATGTATGTATATATCTATGTATGTATGTATATATATGTATGTATTATGTTTTGCTCTACTAGCCTTCATCAAACTATAACAATGTGTGTGAGTGTGTATATGTTTATATATATATATATGTGTGTGTGTATGTGTGTTTATATATGTATGTATATATCTATGTATGTATGTATATATATGTATGTATTATATTTTGCTCTACTAGCCTTCAACATACTATATATGTGTGTGAGTGTGTGCATGTTTACATATGTACATATGTGTGTGTATGTGTGCTTATATATATATATATCTATGTATGTATGTTTTGGTCTACTAGCCTTCAACAGACTATATGTATGTGTGTGAGTGTGTGTATGTTTATATATGTACATATGTATGTATGTATGTATGTCTGTTTTTGCTCAAGAACACAATGTACCATCCAGTGCAGGAATTAGAACTATGTTCTTATGGTGCAACACCCTCACCAACAGGCTGCACACCTTCACACAGCATCCGTCACTTCACATTATTCCAGTCCACTCAACTGTAAAGTGGTTACCTTGTTATGGGCTGGGGTACAGTTAGAGAGGAATATCATGATCTCGGTCACTTATGCACCATAAGCATGCCCATCTAGCCAGCAGGGTGGCACCATTTGAAAGCTACAACAATGAGAGGAAGTGCACTGTGACAAGCGGTGTATAACAATATCCAATAGTCTGGTCGATACAGTGACATATGTATGTAAATGTATATGTTCACACATATACACACACACACATACACACATATATATATGTGCAAATTGTAAACAAATGTCACCAGCATACAAATGGTTTATTTGGTTGCAATCATCCATAAAAACATGTCTGGCCACTGTGCTGTCCATGTTTGACTGACTAAGGGAAATATTACCTTGCTTGGAAACAGGTGGGGGTTGATGACACGAAGAGCATCCAGCTGTAGGAAATTTGCTTCAACAAATTTAATCTGAACGATGAAAGCATGGAAGAGTAGACATTAAAAACAATGACAAAATAGTGATGATGATGACGATGATGATGATGATAATGATTTAATATTGGTTTCAAATTTTGGCACAAGGCCAGCAATTTGGGAGGAGGGGCAAATGGGTTGCATCGATTCCTGTGCTCAACTGGTATTTATTTTATCAACCCCCCCCCCCCAACAGGTATGAAAAGTAAAGTCAACCTTCATGGAATTTGAACTCAAAACATAACATAAAGGTGGTCAAAATGCCACTAGACATTTTCCCCAACGTGTTACTGATTCTGCCAGCTCATCACCTTACTATCATTTAACATTAATCACAACAAGAAACAAACCAAAAAAAAAAAAAAATAAGAAAAATAAAAAAACAATATCTACATGGTTTAACAGGTTAAATAGAAGAAAATAACTCAAGACGCATTAATTTCATTTCTGGAAAGCATATTGTCTACAATTCGGTAGTATTTTGAAATTCCTGCTTGAAAACAGCATCAAAATTTCAAACTGGATACCAAGCTTCAACACATTTGCAATCTTTCCAACTTTGATATTCTATCATATGTATTCTTCATTTTTGTTAGTTTTTTTTGCTCCCCCCCCCCCACCTGCTTACAGAATTTATTATATATTTCATAAAGCAGTCACTTTTTTTTTTTTTTTTTTTTCCTTTTAATAGTTTGCTTCTAGTTCAGTCACTACCCTTTCATGTCTTGGTATACTTATTCAGGAACAAAACCTACTTCTGTGCTCAAAGCGAGACTTATCCCAGCTGCTAATTCTTACTCCTACAAACCTAAATGTAACATCAGCTAGCCAGTTCTTTACACAGCATCCCTTAGGCAATTACAAGTGAACATTGGTGTGAAAATAATTCTAAACTATTATCATTATTCCAGATAAGTAAGGCAGAGAAGCAAAAAATTCAAAAGGGCTTTTTTTTTATGTAGTTCACAGTTTTCTCTTTTATGTTCTGGGAAATCTGAGAACATAAAATGTTTTTCTTTAATTATCAACGACAAGCACAGACATAGGTGTGTGGTTAAGAAATCTGTTTTGTTCGCACATGGTTCTGTGTTTCGATTCCATGGTGAGGATCTTTAAGCAAGTGTTTCCTACTGTGGCCCCAGATTCGCCAATATCTTGTACGTGAAATTTGGTAAAAGAAGACAATGCAAACGACACTTGCATGTAAACATAACTGGGTACTTTTTGGTAATCTCACCCCCATTAAAAAATTGCCATTAAAAAATTGGGTTACCTCCCCACTAAAAAATCGAGTTAATGTGGTGACAAGAGATTGGATTAAAAGAATTAGATCCTTTTGATTCAATACTTCAACACATTGTTCATGTGGTCAGGAAGCAAACTTCTTACCACACAGCCATGCCTGCATCCATAACATCTTGCATGTCTGTGTTTTTGCATAATGGATAATAAAAGTGCAACAAGTTGCGTTCTTTTGCAACAAAGATGTAAAACTTGGCACCTGATAAATAAACTGGAAATTGGAATCAACAAAATAAGTACCAGACTGATGTAAATACTAGGGCCCATATGTTTAACAAAATCCTTAGAAGGCCGTTCACCATATATAAGGCACCGCCTTCAGTTCAAAGAGTGAAACCAATAAATGATCAAGATAATGAAATGGAATACTGTTTCTTTCATTTTAAAAAAAACAGCACCGATTATTTTTAAAATAACTAAAATTATTCAGGGCTTACATCAATCAGGGTTGACCATATATCTGAGACATCAATGCACAGACCTTAGCAAGAATCTGAGGGTGACTGGCAGATGTACATGCATGCAAATCTTCCCTTTCTATGCCACTGATATTTAACCCAAGGGAAAGGCTGCTGATGTGGGCCTATGTAGCGCGGCATCACTGTCAACTCAAGAGTTGCAGCCAGACTACAATGAGCCTGAACAAATTCAACAAGTCACACTGTCTGATCCTGCAGTGGTTCCATCAATTCACAGACTTGGATGGGCAACATTTTATTGATTCTGGAAAAAAAAAATGGAATTTGAACTCCAGAGTGCAGAGACCTGAAACAAATACCATGTGGTATTGTAGCCAACACTGTAATGACTCTGACAATCCGCTGCCTAAAAATCCACACTCCTGAAATGGATTCTAATGACTTACGATTAGTATAAATTTAAAACATTTGCTTTTCACATACTTCTTTCTACTTTCTTCCACAAGTCTTGAAATTTTGGTGGGGCAGGGCTAGTTGATTACAGTGACCCCAATATTCAACATGAAAGAAGGGTTTAGGGTTTGTCAGAGGAGGGTGTGGAGTGGCCATGACCCTTTTCAGGGTCCTCTGTTACCTGTAGGAATAAAGGAGGAAGTTATTCTCAGACCCAAGAAATAGCCCAAATGCTTACAAGGGCCAGGTGGTGTTATTAAACCAAGTGATGGATTGAGTTTTCCACATGATAACAGAAATGGTGTCTTCAACAGGTTTCCATGCTGTCCTTGTCTACCAACTTTCATCTTTAAAACTTCAGAGGTTGACTTGAGGCTGAACCATCATACAGTGGATTGAACCCAAGATACTGTAGTTATAACAGCAATATTCTTTTAACCACACAGCCATGCCTGCACTCATGAAAATGAAGGAACCATGAAATTGACTTTAATGTTCCATACCAAACTACACCATATTTGGTGAATGGTAAATAAGGCAGCAAACTGGCAGAATCCTTTCTGTGCCAGACGAAATGTTTAACAGTATTTCTTTTGGCTTTCTGTTCTGCATTCAAATTCTACCAAGGTCGACTTTACCTTTCATTCTTTCAGGGTTCACTAAATAAGTACCAGTTGCACGCTGGGGATGATGTAATCGACTAACCACTCCCCCAAAATTCCAGGCCTTGTGTAGAAAGGATCATATTAGTATTTTTTGTTTTGAACCCCTTTTCCACATTGTTTTTTGCGATGGTCTTATTCATGCCAGGAACCAAGCAGGTATTTCTATTGGACCCATACAATAATGCACCAGCTCCAGAATTTGATCCTCAAAAGAGGAGAGGTTGGTAAAAAAAAAAAAAGGCCAAACTCCCTATCTTCAGTTTGGTCGAGGTGCCCATCCTTACCTATGGTCATGAATTTTGGGTAATGACCAAAAGACTAAGATAAACAAAACAGAGGTTTCTCCTAAGTATCTCTGGAATATTATTACTTGACAGGATCGGAGTGGTTGGCGTTGGGAAGGGCATTCAGCAGTAAAAATTCTGCCAAATCAGATTGGAGCCTGGTGTAGCCATCTGGTTCACCAGTCCTCAGTCAAATCGTCCAACCCATGCTAGCATGGAAAGCAGACATTAAACAATGATGATGATGATGCACAGCTCGTAGATCAGGAAGTCTTTCCAGGTTGAGCCACAAGAGATCACAGCTCTGGTACTTTGACAGATCACAGCTCTGGTACTTTGAGAGATCACAGCTCCGGTATTGGACATGTGATTAGAAACTCGCAGGGAAGGATCACAATATAGATTCTTCAAAGTGAGCCAAACTGGCTTGTGACCTAAGGGTACACCAAGAGCAGAATGGTTGAATAATATCCATTACCTCAGTTGGTCGTGATGGAGAATCCAGCAGGAAAGCGTAATGATGGTCGCTTTTGAAGACTCTACCACTAAAACTTTCCCAGAAACAACAAGCAGAAAAGATGGATGAATAGATATTAATATTTTACTGGTTTGAATAGGCAGGAGTGAAATAACAATCTTAGATCACGGTGATAACATAGAGGATTGATTTATAGCTCAAACAATAAAAATTATAAATAACCCAAATTTTGCAATTTAATTTACCATACATTTTGGAGAAAAACTAAATCAACATCTACTGCCCACTGACCTTCAATAAATGACATTTGAGTAAGAAAAAATATAATAATATATTAGCTTATATTTGGGAACAGTTTTTACATACCACAACTACAACAAGGAACTCATTTTGCTCAAGAATTCTATGGCTTTATTAGTTCAAGATCCTTCAGAAATAAAATGATAGTTTAATAATATATATGCATGAATACATACATACATAAAATATATATATATTCTTTTATTCTTTTACTTGTTTTAGTCATTTGCTTGCAGCCATGCTGGAGCACTCCCTTTAGTCAAACAAATCAACCCCGGGACTTATTCTTTGTAAGCCTAGTACTTATTCTACTGGTGTCTTTTACCAAACCGCTAAGTTACGGGGATGTAAACACACCAACATCGGTTGTCAAGCAATGGTGGGGGAACAAACACAGATATATGCATCTATATATATATATATATATATATATATATATATATATATATATACTACAGGCTTCTTTCAGTTTCCGTCAACTAAATCCACACACAAGGCTTTGGTCGGCCTGAGACTATAGTAGAAGACATTTGCCCAAGGTGCCATGCAGTGGGATTGAACGCGGTACCATGTGGTTGGGAAGCAAGCTTCTTACCACACAGCCACACAGAGAAAGAAAGATTTTGCTTAGGCATAACAGTCCTAATAACTTGGTGCTAGAACCCAATGTCCTTATGATTCAGAATAACATGTTAGTCAAGTACAGAGTACAGAAAGTGATATGAAATTAAATAAATGACAAAGAAACCAAGAATTACATAATCAACTACATTAGCTTACAGCTGTTTCTGCTGTAAGATGCAATGCATCCAGAGCATTTACATGTTTAAATGCATTCCCAGATAAACTTGTATTTCATTTTTGAAGCTCTGAGGAAGCCATAAGATGATGCAGAAACATTAGCTCTAAGTACACTGCATCTCATAAAAGAAACAGCTGTAAGCTTAGTTAAGTTTATTATGCAATTCCTGTTCCTTTGGCATTTATTTAATTTCACAAAATTGATAGCTCGAGAATGCGGTATATCTGTTATTTGATCCAAACATCTGTTGAATTGAATCATTCCCTCTATAAACGTCTATTTATTCCTTCAACTACCAAAAGAGAAAAAAGTCTTTAAAACAGAAATGAATTGCAAGTATATTGCCTTTTCTTATGACCTTCAAGGCTAAAAATTTCAGGCTTTATCAAGTATTTTCCAAGACCAATGACATATTAGAGGCGCATTTTAGTCAATCCTACCAATAGGTTTCACACTGGATGTTAAAACCAGATGTCAGCTAACAGCACTGTAATACTGAGCGCTCTTCAGAGATGACAGGTATGGAATATAAATATATCTTTCATCTTTTATTCGTTTCAGTGATTAGACTATAGCTATGCTGGGGCACCACCTTGAAGAATTTTAGTCAAACAAATCGATCCCAGTACTTACTTTTCGTTTAAGCCTGACATAATGGGTTTCTTTCATTTTCTGTCTCCCAAATCTACACACGAAGCTTTGATCGGCCCGAGGTTATAGTAGAAGACACTTGCCCAAAGTGCCATGCAGTGGAACCCTGTGTTAGCATGTATCAGAATATATGCATACAGATACTTACATAGATGTACATAGATACATACATTCATATACACACGAATTTATATATGTATATGTACGTTTCGTATACATTTGTGTATATGCGTGCATATATATACTCATATATACACACATGCATAAATACAAACACACATACATACGCATAAACATGCATACACATACACAGAAGAGTCTTGATAACAAAAATACGATACAAAAACTAAATTAGAACCATTTTAAAAGTCCTTAATCATGTATACATCCATTGTATGCCCAAACACAGGTTTTGGTAAACTGGTGTATATATATTAATAACATACATAAAAAACAATAATCATTTTATAATAGCAATAATAATAATAATAATAATAATAATAATAATAATAATCTAGAAAACGTTTCATATGTTGCCTGCCTTGTTTAATTCTGATTTACAAAGCAACCCAGTTGCATAACAATTTGGACTAAAATTTCAGCTCCTATTAATTTACCTGGAATGCTTATTGTTTATTTTGAATTCAAGAAATAGCTAGCTTGATTTGATATGCATTTAATGCATATTACAGTCCCACTGCGATATTTATGGAATCTTTATTACAATTACAATATATATACATATATTGTGTGTGTATATATGTAACTATATGTGTATGTGTATATATACATATATGTATGTGTGTGAGTGTGTAAAAATATAGACGTCTATGTTTGTATGGGTAGACATGTGTGCGTATAGATTGATTGATTGATAGATAGATAGATAGATAGATAGATGCATGCATACATACAGTCACACACGTACATACATATATAAATATATACACACACACGTACGCATACATATAGAGATATATATATGTGTATCTATATACATATATATCTATATATAAATATACATATATACATATATATTCATATGTATACACACACACACACACACACACACACATATATATATATATATAGAAATATATATATATATATATATATATATATATATATATATATATATATATATATATATATACACACACACACATGTATGTATATATATCTATCTTTAAGTATAAACCAGATCCAAAACGATAAAATCAATTGAAGGTCGATGAATAGGGAAAAGTTAAAATAGCTCAAATGCCTAAAATATAAGTGACTGTTGCAGTTAGTTTCTTTCTCTGTAAGAATAATAATGATAATCAGCTCGTGTTATTATGGAAACAGCTATAAAATATAATAGTATTGTAGTATATGTTAAACCATATGCCCAATATGTGTAGTACTTTCTCAAAAGCGAACTGAACGAAAGAACGAATTAATGAATTTCGCCCGTCACGAAGCTACTTTCATATTTAACTAGTTTGGCTTGTTTGAACAAGACACACACATAGAGAGAGAGAAACAGAATGAATAGAGGCTATTATTGCAAGGAGGAGGAGAAAAAATAACGTAATCAGATCTGTATCTAACAATTTATCGATAAACTGTTCACTAAATAGGACCATTCCTACAAAGATAATGTATGAAAAACTTATCAAGCTTGAATGAATGATAAAGTCTCCCCGAAACGGAAGAGAATATAGGTTAACGAGGAAATTGTTCTTTTACAAGATATTCCTTGGGAAAAAAATAAGAAAAGAAAAGCTAAAATGGACAGACAATTATTATTTTTATTATCAGTATTATTCTTATCTACCGTCTTATTGGGATATCAGTATGATAATTAGTTATATCCATCCCGTTTTATCCAGGATGTGTGCCAAGCTAAGATGTTGGGAAGCAGTAGTTTGCAATTGATCTCCGATGTAGTGCTTAGCTTTATTATTCGCTACAGTAATGATATTAAGTGAAAAAGAAGAAAAAATAACTACTGAACGTTGGGAATTTTCAATAAAAAATTGTAATTGTCACTCGTAATTCCTCGTTCAGTGAAAATAAAGAGAGAAGAATGAGAAGGAAGAAGTAATTTTTTTATTATTATTTTGTACTACTAAATATTATGTTGTAACGTTACCAGCCTATCTTAGTACACTTTACTACGATCATACATATATTAAGATATGTCTTAAACAAAGCAACACAGTCTTATCGCCTCTGATACAACTAATAAACCTTACACAGAAGAAATATAATCATAACATGTTTGTTGTAGTAAAAAAAAAAAGTTCGATTTTTGAGTACATATATTTATTGTATCCTGTCTCCTCAGAAAATACATTTTTGTTGTTGGTTTTATCTGTGTGTCTGTCGAATTTTCATCTTAAGGGTTTAACCACTGACTCACCACCATTTCAAAGATGGAAGGGGCTGCCAAGTAAAACGCGAACTATATGTTATGTCCGTGCAAGCATGCATACATACATACATATGTATATACACAAAAGCATATGAATATATATATATATATATATATATATATATATATATATATATATATATGCTTTTATGTACACACGTCTATGTATAGATGTTTTAGACGTATTTATATACGAGGGAAAGCTGAAAAGTTCCTGGCTTTGGGTAAAAGAAAATACAAGAGGATCTGTTAATTATGATTTTATTCAACATATTCCCCCTCTCAGATTCACACACTTATTGCAGCGATCTTTCAGTTTTTTCTAAGCCCTGGAAAAGACCTCGGAAGGTTAGGCATCCAACTAGGCCTTTCACGACACCCTCAAAGCCAGGGACTTTTCAGCACTCCCTCGTATATATTATGACACATACGCCTGAATTACATATGTATATATATGAGATACACATACATACGTAATTTTTTTTTCTTTTACATAGAGAGAGGAAGGGAGCAAGAGAGAGAGAGAGAGAGATCTGATATAACTCTTTTCCTGGCAAAACAGCTAAAAAAAAATCTGTTACTGAAGAGCATTTAATAAATCCTACTGCCAAACAAACAGCGACGGTAATATTGTGAGTGAGGAGCAACTAATACTATCTGTAATAATAGTGCTTTACGTCTTTAATGTATACATACACATAATATTGTTTGAAATTGAAAATACAAAACTACACTGCTGAATATGACGATGAAGAAGAGGAGGAGGAAAAGCAAGGTAATCTATGTACAGTAAGGGGAGACAAGTGAGAAAGAGGTCGCTTCTGTTCGTGCTTATATTTCTCTTCCTCTTTCTTTCTTTCTCACTCGAATAAGCAGAAATGCCACCGGCGAAACAATCAGAAGAGAAGCATGTTGTAAATTTGAGCTCTTTGACATCAAAATATCGGTAAAGAAGAGAGCTGAAAGGAGAACCATAAAACAAATAAGCTAACAAACGGACCCCCTTCCTCCCCTACGTGGTCATTTGAACTTCTAGAGATAGCAGCCGAATAACCTTAAAAGGAACGGCATATTGGGAAAATGTTGTTTGGAAGGATACAGTGTGTGTAGGAAAAAAAAAGACGGGATGTTCACGGCTGGAATACTTTTAATCATCAACCTGTGACCCATCCCACCCCCTCTACGAGGTCATTTGAACTGCTAGAGATAGCAGCCAAATTGCCTTCGAATCAGTCTACTGTATTGAAAATATAAGGAAGAATACATTGGAAAATGTTTGAGAGTAGACTATGTGTAGAATAGAAAGACGAGATGTTCACGACCCATCAGTCAAGGTTGTCCTGGAGCCAAACAACAACAAAGATTAGAAACTTATTCGTTGTTAATCACAATAAATTTCATAAGTATGTACGTGTGAGAGAGAGAGAGTGTGTGTGAGTGTGAGTGTGACAGAACAAAAATGGTCTTCAAATGTAAATTGTCAGGGGAAGAGAGAGCAGAAGATGAATGAGTAAAACACATCATTGTCAATGAGAAACAAAAACGAGTGGTTTGACAATCTATGCTAGAGTGAAATCAGACAATAGATTGATAAAAACACATACACACATAGGCACACACAATGCGAAGAGGAACTATCAAATCGTATTGATAAAAATAAAATCAAAATTTATTCATGTCAACCGTTCACGTTGATGCAAACATGCTTTGAATTAATTTCGAGAATAGCATTACTTCTGCAAGTTAGATTTGTCAGCGACCACCCAACCAGCACTGAGCATCCGGAGTACAACCAGGCAATCAAACATACTTTCAGTAATTAAATTGTGATTTATTTTTCAAACATACGAGGATAAACCGACGACATAATTTCTACGTTGTTGTATGACGTGCTAAATAAAACAGCTAAACATCCCTTGAATTATACGCTACCTTAAATTTAAGGGGGAAAAGGCTGTGTTAGATAATATAATTGTACATGACATGACTTTAAAAACAAAATGGTTATGAGTGGAACGTCTTAGGACACAGGTCTGTTCTATTAGTGTTGACCTGTAGCTAAACGATAGTGAACATCCAGGAAATAACTATATAATGGCACATACTGTAAACAGCCAAATCTGCAACTATATAAATAAGATATTCAGTGAACATCTAGATAAACCATATCAGACATTCATTCAACATCTAGTGAACAACCATACAATCAGACTGAACATCCAGATAACTGAGAACCACTCAATTAGACGTACGGTGAACAACTGGTTAATAAAAATAGAATCAGATATTTCGTGAACATCTCGATAACAATCAGCCATTTAGTGACCATCTAGATATAACCATAGAATGAGACAATTAGTGAACATCCAGATATAATCATACGAGACTTTTCGTGAACATCTGAATGACAACCATGCACTCAAATATTCGACAAATTAAACGTAGAATCAAGTAATTGGTAGGCATGGAAATGAGAGGCATACAATTAGACATTCAAAGAACGTCACAATAACAATCATATTTTCAAACATAGAGTAACAATATGACAACCATACAATCAGACAAGCGGTGAACATATAACAAGCATACAATTAGACAAGCGGTGAACATACATATAACAAATACACAATCAGATGTAAAGTGAACATTCATATAACAACCATACAAATTTATGGTGAACTTAAATATAACAAGCATACAAATAGATATTTATTGAACATCTAGATAACAATCGTACGATTATACATACAGTGAACATACATATAACAACCATCTGATCAGACATTCAATGAACATACATATGACAACCATACCATCAGACAAACGGTGAACGTACATATAACAACCATACGATCAGACACACAGTGATCACACATGTCAACCATCATACATTTAGTGAACAGACAGGTGACAACCATACCATCAGACGAACGATGAACATAGATATAACAATACGGTCAGACATAATGAACATGCATGTCAACCATCAGACATTTAGTGAACAGACAGATGGAAACCATACCATCAGACAAATGGTGAACACACGTATAACAAGCATGCCATCAGATATACAGCGAACACGCATGTAACAACCATACACTTAGACACTCAACGAACATCCAGATAGCAATTACCTATTAGACATTCAGTGAACAACCAGATAATCAGACATTCAGTGAACATAGAGATAACCATGCAATACAGACATACAGTGAACATGCGTATCACAACTATACAATAAGCTATTCGATAAACAGCTAGAACGACCATGCAAATATTACGTGCTTAGCTAATCATATAATCAAACACAATTGAACCTTCGAATTCAGTTAACTGCATGTGTATGCATATATAAAATATGTATTCACACACACATACATACATATATCCTCACACACACACACCTTGCTATAATGTGCTAAGTATTTAATACGGCATGTAACCAATGACTTAGAGCTCAATACATTATATCACACTCCAATATCTACATCTTTCTAAAATGCTTTGTGTAGTATAGACACACGCACACACCTAGATCAGTTGTAGAATAATAAGGCTGTAATGTATACAGAGCAAAATTTATCATGAAAATTAGACACGGAAAACAACACATTAATACAAGTAATATTTAAATTACTTCGTTCCCAATCATTCTTCAATCGAAGTGATTTGAATATTGTGTTGTTACCCTTGTTCTTTTTACGTATCTGTCTGTCTATCTATCTATCTATGGATAGATATGACACACGACTTTATATATTGAATATATCCAAATATACATATCAAATGGTAATATGTTTTCTTGGAATGAGCAGTAATTTGTTTTAAAAAAAGAAAAAGAAATTGAAAATAATTATAATAAATAAATAACGTATTGAGGATATTTAGTTGTTTGAAGAAAAACAGTGACAAAACTGATGAAAGGGGGGAAAAACAGGAAAAAGGAGAAGAGAGAGAGAGCAGTATAATTATAAATGGAATTAATGGGACATATCGATAAAATGAGGGTAGGTGATGGGGATGGTGTTTCTGGGATGAATTATTGAGTAATTAAGTAGAATTATTATTATATTGAGTTGAATTGTTTATAGTGGGACTGGACAAAGGACTGTATATATTTCGACAACAGATTTAATGTATATAAATATATATGTATAAGAGAAGTGAGGAGCAAGAGTTGTAATATTCCATGTCGGAATAGACGTTATGGCGACGGTGCTTGATATTGTAATTATACACTTAACACATTGATATTCACTGGAAAGAAGAATTATACAGTAAAATATTATGTTACATGCAAGTTTTACGTTGCTTCGGGATATTTTTTTTTGTTGTTTTTTTTTTGTTTTTTTTTCGTCTTACGCTAATTGTGTTTTTGTTCTGTTTTATCCGATTTGAAAAGTTAACAATAAGGTAAAAATGAAGCCGGTCGGCAGCAGCCTGTATGTGGTCACTAGACCTGACCCGCTAGAAATAACAGCTAGCAGCCACAGTCTTCTTTCATACAACTCTTATCTTCTCAGAGAGAGCATATGTAGTTGCACTTTAGCCCAAGATCAGCCCTGGTCGAACAGACGTATAATTAAAGGCGTTTTAGACATGACCATCCGATATTTTTAAGGAATACGTGAGGCTACATTATCTAATGTGTCAGTTCAATTAGAAAGTAAGACAATGAAATAATAAGGTGTGTGGTTTGAGAGAGAGAGAGAGAGAGAGATAGAGATTTTACTGCTATTTTCTAGCTAGGTGATCAAGTAAGAGAGTCCTTTCCTCGTTGTCTCGTGGGATAAAGCTAGTCATAGATAAAAATGTGGTAAAACGATATGGTCATAGCAAGATCACCTTTGATAAGAGATAGGCATGTTCTTTCAGAGTTGACATGAGTTAAAAACCACAACATATATGCAGCTCTTCCACTCTCTCTCTCTCGCTCTCTATATATATATATACACACACGCATTATACATCATCATATTTTTGTTATTACATTAGCATCTTCATCAGTTGATGGCCCTCTAACATTACACATGCTACAAGACAAGTGCTAGGATTTTAGGCATAATGTCGAAATATGTAACATTTAACAAATTGGTTGCAGTTTTACGAAGAATACACAATCTATGAATATTGTTGAAGTCGACTTCAAATGTGTCTGTCTTTTTTTTATTATTTTATGAACGAGACTTTAATATACATTACTGACGGTTGCTGGCATGGACGGACAAAAGGAAATCATAAATGCATGCGTATATATCTTTATACATATGTATATATCTTTATACATATATATACATTCATAAACACATAGAAAGAGAGAGAAATACGCATACATAGAAAGAGATAGATAGATAGATAGATAGACAAGTAGATAGATAGAAAGATAGATAGATAGATAGACAGGTAGATAGATAGATAGACAGGTAGATAGATAGACAGACAGATAGTAAAGTGCTTGCATACATAAATACCTACATACGTATGTACATATACACATACAGAAAGAAAGACATACATGCACGCAAAGACGTTTTTGATTATAAAAACAAGCACCATTAACTGAAAGAACTCAATACGTGTATGGAACTGAATACATATATACATATATTTTTTATGTTTATATGTGTGTGTACAGACATGCATTTATACATACATGTATATATATACATACATACACATATATGCATGTATATGTATACATACATATATACACATAGTAATCCACACGCGATATTTTTTGTTATTATTTTGCGCGTGTATAGTGATGATGATGATGATGTTGATGATGATGATGACGACGACGACGACAACAATGATGATGACAACGATGACGGAAGTAGTAATAGTAGTAGTAGTAGTAGTAGTAGTAGTAATGACAACGGTAGTGGTGAATGGCATGATGGTGATGTTGATGCGAGTGATAGAAGCGTGTGGTGATGATGATGATGAAGACGACGATGATGATGATGAAGACGACGACGACGATGATGGTGATGGTGGTGGTGGTGGTGGTTTTCATATTGGTAGTAGTAGTAGTGGTAGTGGTGTACCATGAGGATGATAACGACGATGATGCTTGATGTAATTGTGATGTTGGTTGATAACGATGCTTTTGACGACGATGAGGAAGAGGATAATGATAATAATAATAATAACAATATTAATAATAATAACACTAATAACAATCATAATGGGCAGTAGAGAGGTACAATGATGTTAGGCGATACACGGTATCTGATGATGCAGTTAAATTATCGTTATACATTTTTTCTGTCATCATCATCATTTACTCAATTACTTCTGGTTTCCACTTACCTGTTTGACCTTTGCCTAGTGTCTTCTCCAACCGGTATGGTCCGACGTACTGCTCCTCCTTCTGACTATGAGACATCTTGGAATGAAATCAGCTTTTATTTTTGTTGTTGTTTGGTTAATTTTGCTTCTTTTTTTTTTTCCAATCAATACCAATGATGAGATCGTAGGGTTTTCTTGTTGTTTTAGGGGTTAGCAGCTTACAAGGGATATAATTTTTCCTTTTCCCCTTTTTGATTATATATATATATACGGGGGTTTATTTGGGCTTGTTTTTGGTTTTGTTTTTTGCAGATTTTATATGGTTATTATTATTATTATTTTTTTTAATTATTCTTACTACTTACTACTACTCGTAAAGGAAAAGGGGTACAAAAAAAGGGGGGGGCCCTAAGGGAGCAGTGCTAGAGGAAAAAAAATAAAAATGAAAATAAGGCAAACGTTGTTAGTCAGAAGCAGAGCTCCTGACCAGGATGCCATATCTCATGACAGCTCGCTTAGACTTAACAACATTTAGGTAGTCAAAGAATCGATTGGTGTGGAGCGCCATAAAGATGCCGCTGTGGCTGCTACTGCTGCTGTACGGGCTGCTGCTGCTGCTGCTGCGGCGGCGGCGGCGGCGGCGGAGGAGGCGGCGGCGGCGGAGGAGGCGACTGCGGCTCTGCCTTTCGCTTTTTACCTCTGCTGCAACAGTACAACCTCCTCTCTCTCTCTCTCTCTCTCTTTCTTTCCTTTTCCACCACTTCCACCCTAACAACAGCACTAATATCGCCAACACCACCACCACTACCACTACCACTACTACTACTACTACTGATGTGTTATTACCGCTGCTACTACTACTGATGCATCTACTGCTATTACCACCACCACCACTACTACTACTACTACTAGTATTACGGATGCAAGCAACTGCCACTAGTGATGTAACTACAGCTTTTACCACCACCACCACCACCACTACTAGTAGTAGTAGTGATACAACTGCAGCTACTACTACTACTACTACTATTGTTGATACAATTACAACTACTATTACTGATATAACTACAGCTATTACCACCACCACCACCACCACTACTACTACTATTACTATTACTAATACGATTGCAGCTATTACCACCACCACCACCATTGCTAATACTACTAACACTACAACAGCTATTACCACCACTACCACAGCTGTCGCCGCCACCGCCACCCATGTAACTATTACCGCCGCCTCCACCACCACCACCGCATCTTTGTTTTGCTTCTGACTACTAGAAGTGAAGCTTGCACGCCACTGTTGCCACTATTAAGAGACTCTAAGCTACCTCATTCTATTCTCTCTCTCGTTCTCTATTTTATTTATTTTCCTTTTAATTTTATTTTGCACTCCCGTTTATATAGGCATGGTTACTACTAATTAGAGTGGTATATAACAATTCTCTTCTTTCTTTTAATTAATACCCTATATCAGGGGGTGATGACTTAAGATGATGGTGACGACCACCACGACGAAAGCAAAATGATGATCGTGGTGATTACGGTGATGATGATGATGATGATGATAGTAGTGATGGTGCTTAGAATTGATACCATCAATAACCAACATCACTTTTCCATTCACTACCGGTGTCAGGCCACCACCACTACCACCAGCATCGCTCCTACCAATGAAGGAAAGAAGCAGCAGGCCTGACAACTCTTAGAAGCAGCTTTAAATGCTTTAGTGAATGACAAGGAATTGTGCAGTTGTGCAACGTGCAGCCACCAGCCCGAAATACCCTCATAAAAAATAAAATATAACATTAAAAAGCCTGTTTATTATAAAAGCAAAAAAGAAATGTTCCTTTTGAATTACATAATTAACGACAACAGTTATGATTACTATTATTACTGAATGGTGGAGAAAAATCATATTATTATTTTATTACTGTTATTACCGAATTAGCACATTGCGTTATTTCGTAGATGTAATTATAGTGAACACGAGTAATAGATAAACATTTAAAGAAGAAAGATGAATTCTTTTGCTAGAAATATTAGATTAATGAACTAATTGCTAAAGGAGCTTGCGTTGATTATACATACATACATACATACATATATTCATACATACATGCACACATTCATACATATATGCACACATTCATTCATACATACATACATTCCCACATATATACATATATAAATATGTGTGTGTGTGTGTATAGATTCCTATATATATATACAACAAACTGAATATATATATGTGTGTGTGTATATATATATATATATACACACACACATATATCCAGTTTGTATTTTTTTTCAAAAACTTCGAACACGCTGCATCATTCTATGTCGTCCCAGTTAAGAACAGTTTGTTTTTTAGATGTAAATATGAAATTAACTGATTCAAAACACGTAACACTAATTACACAACTTCAATAGTTTCGAAGAATTTAACCATTGTTTATATAATGCCATTTCACCAATAGTATATATTGATAAAGTGACAGGCAGAATGGCCTGATTTTAAGGGTTCACGGCGTTTATGTATGTTCGTTGGGTTATCTTGACACCAGTGACAAGAGTCGTTGATCTTAAAAGAACTGCCATCTACGGGAGTGTCGCCCACGATGTAATTCGCAAGTGGTAACTATATTTAAAGTGCATTTAAGAAAATTGTTAGAATACATTCTTTCACAAACATTGGCAACATTCGTAAGACGTAGACAAAGCGACGAAATATTTTTATTATTATTATTATTATTATTATTATTATTATTATTATCCTTTCTACTGTAGGTACAAGACTTGAAATTGGGGAATAGACTAGTCGATTACGTCGACCCAGTGTTTAACTGATATTTAATTTATCGACCCAGAAAGGATGAAAGGTAAAATCGAACTCGGCGGAATTTGAACTCAGAACGTAAATAAATGCCCTGATGCAGTATCAGGAAGTAGCTCTCTTGGCTTCTGATCTTAACTGATTGGAAATGTTATCATGTACATATTTTGTCTTGGTATAAAAGATGGGCTACAGCAAATATTCTGCCCAATATCTCAGATTTGCTTGTCAGTTGTTTGACCTTAACCAGTTGAGCATGTCCCTTGGTGGCTGACGATATGTGCATCTCTGATCGCGAGCAGAAGTAGTGGGGGAGCATCATAGCCATGTGTTGAGAGGAATTCTTTGGGATTTGAATAATTCATCCCTGGGAACATCGGTGTTTCGTTCATCATCCTTAAACAAACCTTATTTAAGGATCTTTTGAGTGGGATGGGTTACTCAACCTGAAGAGAAATTCTAACTGGGTCCCCACCTGCAAGGTCATGTGTTGTTTATCTTGGTATGCGATCACCATGTCACACACATGGTTGTGATGCATGCGCCTGGTTTATCCTTATCAGACGGGTTATCATGATGGGTCTATTGGGCATCATATATTTGTACCCCAAGGTCACTTTGATGACATGCACTGCTCTCTTACTCAATAATATTTTTTCTTTATAGACCCTGGCCTATTCCCCTTTTTTTTAGGAGGGAGTAGCCACAAGACACACACCAGGCATTCCATTTGTTTCCCATGGTCAAGGCAAAGAACGCAACCCCTAATTTCAGCAGCTAGGCCTGACAACACACACTGGTTTACCCCTGCCACATCATGCTGGTTCCGTGCCCCTTTGAGCAACATCAAATTCACTCATCCGTCCACAAACACTCTCCAAGCTTTCCTATCATTTATAAGCTCTCTTGCCTCTCTCCCTCCAACACCTCTAACCATCAAAACTTTCCTCACTCCATCCATCCACACAAACTGAGGTCTGCCTCTGGTTCTGCTGCCTACCACTTCTGCTTTCATCACCCTCCTTACCATCTGCTCCTCATCCATCCTCTAGGGAAATGTGATGACTTGTAAGAAAAGTCTTCATATCTAAGAAAACTGGTTGTGGCCCAATATCAAGGACATTGATTCCAAATATAAAACATTCATGCACACCATGGTGGTGGTGGTGGTGATTATGATGATGGTGATGATGGTGATGATTTCTTTATTAACAGTTAAGGGTTAGCAAATAGACTGGGGACAGTACAGGATGATGCATTAAAATACGATGTGATGTGGAGTTACATGAAGGTGTGTGAACAGTAAAAATAAAAACGAAAAAACAAGCAAATTCAAATAAGAAAAATTTCCCAAAATGAGGGGAACTTCCAAGTGATGCTCATGGAAACCCCACCAAACCGACAGTTGCCCTGACCCTTAAGGCAGCACTTCCCTCTCCACCTTCACTTTTCTTTTCAAATGAAACTTGAAAAAGTTGATGAGGGCTTGGCCAAGGAGGAAAGTCTTTGTCTTCAGCCCTTTCACCACACCTCTTTCACCAAGGCCACCAGACAAATAAACACAGCCTGTCTTTCCCAGCCAAAGGATAATCTTCACAGTGGACTCAGCTGATAGCCAGATCCGTCTTACACACAACAGGAGGTGTTTGATATAACTCCACAAGTCAGCAACGGATGAGTAGATGCAAAACATATTTGTTACTCTGTATGCATCTTGTGCAAACTCAGCTAACTTGCATGCCTGTAGAATTTTATCTCAAAATGGAAAAGCCCTCTGGTAGCACTATAATGCTAGGGATTTCTGGAAACTATCCATGGACCTTGGCCCAAAAGTCCTCCAGAAGAATAAAAAGTAAAACAGTAGATGGAAGAATACAGACAGGAGAATAAATTCACAGATCATCTTCTTCTAGAGGGTATGGAGGTTGGTCCATACTTCCATGAAGGTGTAGGTCCTTAGAATAGATCAACATGAATGCAACATTCAAAATACTTGACAACCGATGTTGGTGCGTTTACGTCCCCGTAACCTAGCAGTTCAGCAAAAGAGACCAATAGAATAAGTACTAGGCTTAAAAGAATAAGTCCTGGGGTCGATTAGTTCGACTAAAAGCAGTGCTCCAGTATGGCTACAGTCAAATGGCTGAAACAAATAAAAGAATAAATAAGCATCATCATCATCATTTTAATATCCACTTTTTCCAAGTTTGTTTGGGTTAGACAGAGTTTATAGAGGTGGATTTTCTTACAGCTGGATGCTCTTCCTGTTACCAACCATCACCTGTTTCCTAGCAAGGTAATATTTCCCCACAGCCAGACAATATTTTTTCACTGCACATTGAAATGAAAAGCACTGCTGGTATAACAGTGACTCTTTTTTACAGCTATCACATGATATCAAGACAAGGAGACACAAACATACACAAACTCACATACATACATATATACATATACACATGTACATACAATGGTCTTCTTTCAGTTTCTTATTTCTTTATTGCCCACAAGTGGCTAAACATAGAGGGGACAAACAAGCACAGACAAAGGGATTAAGTTGATTACATCGACGCCAGTATGTAACTGGTATTTAATTTATTGACCTCAAAAGGATGAAAGGCAAAGTCGACCTCGGCGGAATTTGAACTTAGAACAAAATACCGCTAAGCATTTTGCCTGGCGTGCAAAGGTTTCTGCCAGCTCGCTGCCTTTTCGGCTTCTTTCAGTTTTTGTCTACCAAATCTATTCATAAGGCTGTAGTAACTCTGTGGCTATAGAAGAAGACACTTACCTGTACCTGGTGCCTTGCAATGGAACTGAACCCAGAGCCATGTGGCTGGGAAGCAAACTTCTTACCACACAGCCACACTTGTTGTATAGTTTGAGAAAAAAAAATGGTTTGGTGAGGATAGCAATCATTTCCAAAATTCATTGTTTTAGGATGGCTTCAAGAACTTTGGTTTAGTCTGATTACCTACTTTGACTTCTGTGACCGAAGAAGATCATGCATATGGCAGCTGAGTGCATGTTGAGGTGAATAAATAAAAGGTTTCATATCCACATGTATTGTTGAAATTAAACCCATGGGTGTCCAATTTCAACAATACATATGATTATGGGTCCTTCTATTTATTTAGAGAATACAAGGTCCAGATCCAGGAGGGATCTATTGTGTACGTAGGGAGGAGTTGAAAGACAGCATGGGTAATAAATATAGCAGGTTTGTCTGCAGGGGTACTACACACTGAGCTGCCTGTATTGAGGAAGTGGGGCAAGAAGAATCAACAAAGTTAGACTGTATCCTTTTGGCAAGGGACCAGAATGCACCACAGCTGATGTTAACTAGAAGCGTGAGCCTGCAGGATGTGTTCTGCACAAAGGCATCTTCCCTTTGCTCGTTCTCTCGATAGTCATCTTGCTTAAATTTCATTAGCAGACATTTTTCTCCCTGTTGGAGATGGTGGCTGATTTCATTCAGATGTTTTGCGGGTGCTGTTTTTTGCTCTACATATTTGTTCTAAATTAGTATCCTATGACAAGACAATTCCTGCTAGTTACATCTTTACTTGTGTTGGATTAGCATGTTCTGTTTTGGCGTTTTCTGTGTAATTTCTTTCTCTTTAGAAATCTATTTATTTAAATATCATTTTTTTTATTTGCTACACACACACATACACATGCATATAGACATCGTAAGGTAAACATGTACACAGAAATACATATACACTATAAAGTACATATGCATATATACACCCACATTCACACATATATATATACATACATATATACATACAAAACACACACACACGCACAAGCATAGACATGCTCAAACAAACATTTACACATATACACACATGTGTATATATATATATATATATATATATATATATATATATAATACACACACATAGACATTGTCAAGTATACATGTACACACACAAATACATATATACTATTAAGTATGTGCACACACACACACACATATTCACACACACACACATATAAGTAGAGTTAAATTACCTCCTGCTTATGTGCAAACTGCACAGTGATTGTCCAATTGGCCAGGTAAGAATGATCCAGATTTTAGAGCAATTGGAAATACTGGAATATCATCACATCTTGTCATTTGATAGAGTATCTGTGGTGGTGGTGGTATGGAAGTGGTGGTTGTGGTGGTAGTGGTGGTTGTGGTGGTGGTGTGGTGATTATTGTTATTGTTGTTGTTGTTGTGGTGGTGGTGGTGGTGTTTTGTCAAGTATCTTGAAGTAGAGAGTCAGTTAAGATTCATCTGCAAAATGGTAAAAATGTCCATATTCTTTTTATTTGTCTGTGGAATTACATTTTCATATCAAATATCGCTTATGCAAGGATGACATTATTAAGAGAAAACTATATAGATATCCTGTGTATATGTGTATGTATTTACGTATGTGTGCGTGTATGTGTCTCTCACTCTTTCTCTCCCTCTGTATATATATATACTGATATATATATATATATATATATATATATATATATATATATATATATATATGTATGTATGTATGTATATTCACATACATAAATTTACATATACATATGGATACATGCATACAAATATATGCATACATGTGTTTATCGTTGTGGCACTCTGTCGGTTATGACAACAAAGGTTCCAGTTGATTCGATCAACGGAACAGCCTGCTCGTGAAATTAACATGCAAGTGGCTGAGCACTCCACAGACATGTGTACCCTTAACGTAGTTCTCGGGGAGATTCAGTGTGACAAGGCTGGCCCTTTGAAATACAGGTACAACAGAAACAAGAAGAAAGAACAAGACAAAGTTGTGGTGAAAGAGTACAGCAGGGTTCCAATACCAAACAATCTTAATATTAATATTCAATTTCACTTGCCTCAACAGGTCTTCACAAGCAGAGTTTTGTGTCCAAGGAAGGAAAGGTACGCATAAGTGGGCTGGCTACACCCCAGGTATAGGCCATGGGTTATGGTCTCCCTTAGCTTGCCAGGTCTTTTCACGCACAACATATTTCCAAAGGTCTCGGTCACTAGTCATTGCCTCGGTGAGGCCTAATGTTCGAAGGTCGTGCTTCACCACCTCATCCCAGGTCTTGTTGGGTCTACCTCTTCCACAGGTTCCCTCAACCGCTAGGGTGTGGCACTTTTTCCATTCTCGCCACATGCCCATACCAGTGCAATCGTCTCTCTTGCACACCACAAATGATGCTTCTTAGGTTCAACTTTTCTCTCAAGGTACTTACACTCTGTCAAGTATACACACTGACATTACACATCCATCAGAGCATACTGGCTTCATTCCTTGCGAGCTTACGCATGTCCTCA
The DNA here is from genome assembly GCF_046866305.1 of Octopus bimaculoides. NCBI lineage: Eukaryota > Metazoa > Mollusca > Cephalopoda > Octopoda > Octopodidae > Octopus > Octopus bimaculoides. Next base: position 75,057,587 of record NC_142938.1, on the reverse strand, counting down.
GCAGCCACGGTCCATGTTTCACTGCCATGTAGCATGGCTGTTCGTACACATGCGTCATACAGTCTGTCTTTTACTCTGAGTGAAAGGCCCTTTGTCACCAGCAGAGGTAAGAGCTCTCTGAACTTTGCCCAGGCTATTCTTATTTTAGCAGCTACACTTTCAGAGCATCCACCCCCACTACTGACTTGGTCACCTAGGTAACGGAAGCTATCAACTACTTCTAGTTTTTCTCCCTGGAATGTGGCAGAAGTTGTTCTCTGCACATTTTCAGTGTTTATTGCTCCTGAGCATCTGTCACATACAAAAACTATCTTCCTAGTTAGCCTTCCTTTGATATTGCTGCACCTCTTATGTGTCCATAGCTTACACTGGGTACATCATATAGAGTTTCTACGTACACCTTTTCTACAGATCGCCCATCTATCTGAAGGGGTTTGTGGTTTATACATATATATATATATATATATATATATATATATATAATTGAGAAGGAGAGATGCAAATTTCAGAGGTCGGCGTATATATTCATTCAATCCATTTCAAATTATCGAAATTCTCCATGATATACAGTATTTATAAATGTGTTTACATATATGAGACATGATAAAAATTTATAAGAATTTATAAATACATATAAAACATATGAAGATTTATAAATATATAAAAATTCATATATGTGAACGCATCTATTTATACTGTATATTGTGGAGAACTATACCATTTCTTTCTTCAATATATATATATATATAGTATCCATGCCGGTGACACATCAAATACATCCAGTACACTCTCTGGATCTCTGGAATGGTTGGTGTCAGGAAGAGCATCCAGCCATAGAAGCCAAGCCAAAGCTCTCAAGCTTACTATCTCCAGTCAAACCATCCAACCTATATCAGGCATGGGAAGCAGAAGTTAAATGATGATGATGATGATTGTGTTGGTGATGATGTACATCAAACTATCAATCTATCTATCTATCTGTCTATCTATCTCTCATTGTGTGTGTGTGTGTGTGTGTGTTTGTGTGCATGTGTTTGTTTGTGTATGTATGTGTGCATGTATAAATATATGTATGTATATATGTACTTTCGTGTGTGTGTATATATATATGATGTATACAATATCACCATCATCATCATCATCGTTTAACATCACATACATACATACATACATACATACATATATATATATATATATATATATATATATATATATATACATATATATATATATATATATACATATATATATATATATATATACATATATATATATATATATATATATATATATATATACATATATATATATATATATATATATACATATATATATATATATATATACATATATATATATATATATATATACATATATATATATATATATATATACATATATATATATATATATATATATATATATATATATATATGTATGTATGTATGTATGTATATATATATATATATACACACACACACATATATATACATATACATACATATGTCTTACCTTATTTTGCAGTTAACATAGTGCCATATATAGTCGATAATGGGAAGGGTGGTTCTATGTATGAGTCAATTTCATGAACTTTAATGGCATCAATCTCACCGTTCTCTGGGGTGGTGGCGGCGGTGGTGGTAGAGGGGGAAAGAAGCCAATAACAGAAAAAAAGGAAAATAAGTTGAACTAATCCAAGTAGTTCACAGACTGTTGTTGCAAAAATCAAACTATTTATTGAAAAATTTTTCTCACCATTTCATCACAAATTCTTAAAGCATAAATCTCATGTGGCCACTCTTTGTGAAAATAAAACTACAAATTTTACAAGAATTCCACTCTTCTGATTTTTGTAAATTTCTTTGTTTGCTTCTACCTTAACTCAAATTCAGTTCCTCATTATAACCAATTCTAATGATGACAAATCAATGAATCATGCCTGATTCTTATATTTCTTTTTGAAAAATTGACTTTTTTTTATTCTTTATCCTCTTCAGATCTTCAAATAGGATATTTCAGGAAATGAAAAGTCAAGAAAATTGATTTGGTTTTTAGTTTTTCAAGTCATCTAATCAGGAAAAATATTTATTGATAAGAATGGTGATAGAAAGTGGAGTTATTTTTTTTCTCTTTTTTCACTTACAACATTGATGGAACTTTCATATAAATCCATGTTCCCAGCTGGGATAATTCTTTTCCTTTAAAATCACAAACAGAAAAATAAAATAAAAATGTTAAAATGGTGTTAGATGGAATAATCTATTTGGCACACTTATAGTAATTTTACTTACAACGGTAATAATAATTTTAGTTACCATGGTAATGTAGATTCCATGATCCACTTTAAGAGTTTCTTCTTGCTTTGATGGTTTAAATTCTTGGAGTTACATTCTGTCATTTCACTGACATTGGTAAAGTAAAATCTATTCCAAATATCCCAAAGCCTTGCTCCTTCTGATCATAGTCAAACTCTTTTCTAAATGTGAGGACCCATGTAGTCCTTCCGCTTTGTGTCATACTTTAAGCCCTTCAGTTTCTGTGTGGTAGGAAGCTTGCTTCCCAACCACATGGTTCCAGGTTCAGTCCCACTGCATGACACCTTGGGCAAGTGTCTTCTACTATAGCCTCGGGCCAACTAAAGCCTTGTGAGTGAATTTGGTAGACGGAAACTGAAAGAAGCCTGTCATATATGTATATATATGTTTGTGTGTTTGTGCTTGTCCCCCCACCATTGCTTGACAACCGATGCTGGTGTGTTTATGTCCTCATAACTTAGCAGTTCGGCAAAAGAGACCAATAGAATAAGTACTAGGCTTACAGGGAATAAGACCTGGGGTCAATTTGTTCGACTAAAGGTGGTGCTCCAGCATAGCTGCTATCAAATGACTGAAACAAATAAATGAATAAATGAATAACAAAATTCTTCAACAAGAAATGGATCGTTATTTAGTGCCTTAGCCATAATGAAAAAGGTACCAAACAGCCATTCCTTCGCACTCGACCATTCTATTTCAACAATCCTCCAGTTTCTCCTACATTAGATTGTTATGTTTCAACAAAGTATTCTGATGTCTGAACAAAGACAGGTTTCCAAAGCAGTCTGTTGCTTAAAGTCAGTGGTTAGGTTGTGTTTAAGACAGTCAAACAATTATATTTGCATTATTTACATTTGACAGGTATATGGTGTAGTGGTTAAGGGCGTGGGCTACTAACCCCAAGATTCCGAGTTCGATTCCAGGCAGTGACCTGAATAATAATAATAATAATTAATTCGTTTTATTGGCCACAAGGGCTAATATCAATCAAAAACATGTAAGGACAAAGACAGGACAAATGTTACAAAATGTTTTGTCCGAAAAGTAGAAAAACATTCGTGTAAACAGAGGAAAAAAACGGAGAAAGATATAACAAATAAAACTCCCAATAGGGGGAGGCGCTTCGAAAAAGAAAAGGTTACACGTGGAAAAACCCATAAAACCACGGGTTTAAGAAAGGGGTATAGAGCCCTTTCTCCTTTTACATTACCTTTTTTTTCTACAGGTGTATTCTCAGAATTGGTCCGTTTATACTGGCCATTCTTCCAACAGTCACCCATCTTTCAACAAATTTGCTATGAGACAGCACTTCCCTCTCTACTGTCATCTTCCTTTTCAAGTGGAACTTGAAAAAGTTGATGAGGTCTTGGCCAAAGAGGAAAGTGTCTAACTTTAGCCCTTTCAAATGGGTCCACCATACCACCTCTTTCGCTACAGCTACTAGGCATAGGAAAATTGCCTTGCCCTCCCGGTTAAAGGAGGTCGGTGGGTCAATCCTCAAGATGGATTCAGCTGAGGATTGACCCGCCGACCTCCTTTAACCGGGAGGGCAAGGCAATTTTCCTATGCCTAGTGGCTGTAGCGAAAGAGGTGGTATGGTGGACCCGTTTGAAAGGGCTTAATAACATCGAAAAATACCTTAAGAATGCGAACCCAGGTTTGAAATTTCCCCAAGACACCTGATGAAGGCTAGAGGGTATATCAGCCGAAACATTGTGTTAACAACAAACAAGATGAAGACAAATATCCGTCAAATGTAAATAATGTAAATAATGTACATAGTTCCTCATCTCTGAAATATAGAACTGAATTATATTTGCGTGGGTAAGATCAGCGTGAGTATGTGGAACGATTAGTGTCTTTGTGTATGTGTTTGGGTGCATGCCTCTGTGTGTGTGTGCGTGTGTACATACCTGCACATTAATCTCACCAATATGTGAAAGTATTGTAGTTGTTATTGTTGTTACCGCTGTTGCTATTTCTGCTGCCATTATTGTTGTTGTTGTTGTTGCTATGTTGTTGAGCCAGTTTAATTATTAATTCCTTGCTGAGTGTTTTGAATGAAAAATACTTTGTTTAGACAAGTTATGATGTGCTTTGTGGAATTTCACATGTGTCTAGCATCTAAATGCCCTACACATACATACATATATACATACATACATACATATACACATACATATGTACATGCATACATACATATTACATAAATATATGTACATATATATGTATGTATATATATATGTATATATTTATATACACACATCTATATATATATATATATATATATATATATATATACATATATATATATACATACATGCATACACACACACATACATACATACATGCATACATACATACATGCATACATACATACACACACATACATACATACATACACACACACATACATACATACACACACATACATACATACATACATACACACACACACACACACACACACATACATACATACATACATACACACACACATACATACACACACACATACATACATACATACACACACACATACATACATACATACATACATACATATTATTAGCTGAGAAGCAACAGGAGTGCTTGTTGTTATAAGGCACTTATCCTGAATTTGACAAGTTCCATGACATGAAGCTCCAGACTGTTGAGTCACTCCTGTAGCTTCTCAGTTAATAAAATACATATCACATATGTTGGTGTATAATGTTGCTTGGGTGTACAGACAGCCCCACAATCCAGATTTTCCATTTGAATTGTCAGCTTAAATTGCTATATTTGTTGTGTTAGACTACTCGGCAATATTTCACAATCATAGGTTACAGGTGTTTGTGTTAACGTTGGCTTTGGTTCAATGTCTTGGAATTTTTCTCATGAAACACTGCTACTTGTAGGGGAGTGGCAATTTGAGCCTTTCCAAGTAACTCAGTCTTTAAATGTCTAAAATTATCCATAACTACAAGGTTTATATTCATGAGCCAAATTTTGTTTATAAGTCAAACTGACACTGAGTCAATTAATCACAGATGGTTTTTATCTGCAGAGCGCAAAGTGAAGCGGTGAACAGTCAAGAGTAAAGAGTAGACAGTACTTTTCTATTATCAACAACTAATTTTTTGGTTTGCTAAAAGATTAGTAAATAAACTATTACACTTGTGAGACGAGTGTAATAGCTGATTGGTGGATTTTTCAGAATAACTGGTTTTAAGTGGGTAGGATCAATTTTTGGTCAGAGAAGCATATTGTGTTCTTAGGCTTTCCTCATAATGAAAGTAAACCAAATTGGTACAAATTTTGTGATAGTTCAAACCTGGATGATTAACCCTTCGTGGGTTGGTGTTGGAATTACACAAAAGGCTGTTGGGCTCCTGTGGGACCCCCTTTTATTTGTGTGCATTTTTGCACTGTCCATAAAGTAATATTTGTTTAATCTTGTATATATGTATGAGTGCATGATATAGAACAAGAAATCTAACACTTTATAGGTATATATTTGTAATTATTAGCATTTAATGGAGGAGAATTAAAATATAATTTATTGACTGAAAAAAACCTTTCTTGAAAGAAATCACCATGTTTTATAGTTTTATAAACTATACATATGGCACTAAATATAAAATAAAACAAAATCATTTAGTATATCAATTCATACAGTACAAATATGAAGAAAATTGACTTATAGTTCATCAGAATATCTGAAAAAGGAGAAGAAAAAATAATTTCACACAAGGCCAGTGGGACCCAGTTGGACCCCAATGGTCATATTTTCTGCTATAACATCCATATGACTGGAAATCTTTAACTCTAGGTTTCTATGTGCATACATAAATTATTGACAATAAAAGTCATGAGAAATAATATCATTTCAATGAAAAATGTAAAAGTTTCATAACTTTTAAAAAGCCCACAAAGGTTTAATGTTGTTCTTTACTGGAAGTTATGGGTTAATCTTTTCTACTCTAGGCACAAGGCCCGAAATTTTGGAGGAGGGGGGGGCAGTCGATTAGATCGACCCCAGTATGCAACTGGTACTTAATTTATCTATTCCGAAAGGATGAAAGGTAAAGTCGACCTTGGCGGAATTTGAGGAAGTTATGGGTTAATGTTCATTTTTGTTTACTGAGTTTACCAGAGCAACATACTTCTTAGATGAAGAACTGAACCCACACTCTTATGACTAGGATCCAACTTGCCCAACCACTGGGCCATTTGCCTTATCAGAGCACTGAGTACTTACATACTGCTATTCTACACTCATCCTAAAAGAGTTCTCTAATGAGACAATGTAAACATAACACACCAGGGGACACTAAGGGAACGCCAGGGGACACCAAGGGAACGCCAGGGGACACCAGGGGACACCACCAGCTGATTGTTTACTGTTCATCAGCTCTTGCAAAGGCAGCCAGTGCATGTCAGCTACATTTGCTCTGCTGTTATTTTAAGGTATGTTACACAGGTTTACGAAATACTGTTATTATTTCAATTTGTTAAAAGGTACAGGCATTGGATGTGTGGTTAAGAAGCTTGCTTTGCAGCCATGTGGTTTCATGTTCAATCCCAGTACACAGCACCTTGGGTAAGTGTTTTCCACTGTTGTCCTAGACCTACCAATTCTTGTGAGTGAATTTGAGGGACAGAACTTGTGAGTAATCCCATAACATATATATATATAAAATGGGGAAAGCTGGTTTATGGGATTATTTTAGGCTCCCCATTCATAAAGGGTTTCAGTTTATGATGTATCATCAGGCCCCAAAACCTGTTGGCCCAAGGCCTCTTAAGAGTACGGTTGAAGAAATGCCTCGCTACTCAAAGGTAACAACGGGGATTATCTCCCGGTGTTACTTTTGAGTATTGAGGCATTTCCCCATTGTTATTTTTGAGTAGTGAGGCAGTTCCTACTCATATTCTCTTATGTGTGTATATGTGCGTATGTATATATATATATATGTATATATATAAATATATACACACATGCATTGTTTTATTCTTTTATTGGTTTCAACCATTGAACTGTGGCCATACTGGAGTATCAGCTTTCATCAATTATATTCACCCTAGTACTTTGTCTGATACTTATTTATATTGTGGTCATTAGAGCAGAAAGCTTAGTCAATCATGTGTAAAATATAGTAATTGAGACTAAGCAAAATATCACAAGATATGTTTGCTCAATACACCAATTCTGCTATCCACTGCCAATATACATCCATGCATATATATACATACATACATACATATATATATGTGTGTGTGTGTGTGTGTGTATATATATATATATATATATATATATATATATATATATATATATATGTATATATATATATATATGTATATATATATATATATATATATATATATATATATGTGTGTGTGTGTGTATATATATATATATATATATATATATATATACACACACACATATGTACACACACACACACACACAAATACACATACATTCATACATATGCACAGACTGACATACATACTTATGTACACATGCACATACACGCATAAATAAATATTCATTAATAATTACTATTAAATAGAGGTCAATATGCTTGTATATATAATGAAATATTACATATTCACTTTTCAATGCATTTCATGATGTTTCTTTCTCTAATTTTATGAGTCTGCAATATTTATCATCATCCCAGCATCGATCATTAATAATACATAGTTAAAATAACAATGGACAAATTACAGATCCCTGTGGTACACCATTTATATATATATATATATATATATATATATATATATGTGTGTGTGTGTGTGTGTGTGTGTGTATGTATAGTTATGGTATATTCTGTTAAGAATGCAGTAGAGTACAGTATAAAGCTTGTCCACCTTCAGATTTACTCTGTGCTGTCCAGTGGTAGTATTATGTGTACTTCCAGGTTTGTGTTTGGGCATCTGTCATGTGTAAATAGAAAATTGAAAAGACTGGAGTCAACAAGAAGGAATACGGTTGAACATTAATTTTTTAATCACTACAATTGTTTCCATGCAATGTAGAATGCCAATCAAATGTCAATCCTTTTAAAATAGCAACCACTTTAACAGTGACAGAATCACCATCCCACTACATCTACACATCGAAAGTGGTTTGGCAATAGATCTTTAGCCACAACACACCCTGATATGCTCAGTGGCAACTACTAAAGTCAGGCCACCACAGACAAAGATGTTCTTGAAGCCGAGGTTTTGAACTTACAGAGACAATGTTTACATATTGCCTGAAGAAACACAGTTAGATTTCATAATGCAAGGAAACAGTTGCATAATCAAGTACCTACATGCCTGGAGAGAACTATGTTGTGTAGAAACAATTGTAGTGACTAGAAAATAAATAGCCAACCGTACTCCTGCTTGTTGACTCCAATTTTTTCAATTATATGTATGTATATATGTGTATATATATATATATATATATATATATATATATATATATATATATATATATATATAAATGAGGGTGCAAAATAGCACTGGTGCTTGCTAGAAATGAGAGTCAAGATTTAACTCAGAAAGCCACTAAAAACACTAGCTGCATGATATTTACAGGATTTGGGCACAGTAAGCTAAACGGTCTTTCCCTTATGAGATAAACTCACAGAATGAAATAGTTGGACTTTGTCCAACTATTTTGTTCTGTTAATTTATCCCACAAGGGAAAGATCGTTTAGCTCACTGTGCCTGAATCCCAGGGATCAATAAAATAATGTACCAGTCATGTACTGAGGTTGATGATAGTAACTAATGCCTTCTGATGAAAATTACTGACCTTGAGCCTTAGTTAGACAGAATCATCATCATCATCATCATCATCATCATCATCGTCGTCATCATCATCATCATCATCATCATCACTTTGCTAACAGTATGGCAGGAATTAAAAAATACAAATGGAAAGAGGCGACACGAAAAGGAAGTACTAAAGAAATGTAACACATTATCAAGAAAGAATATAAAAAAATGGGTTCACCAAAAGCACACCTAAAAGACATAGATTTACCAAAAGATGGGATGGTAAATGGAATTTGATGGCAGATTTACTGGTATACATGGGAAAGCTAATCTTTCCTCTGCTTGCAACTAAACAGAAACTTGATTGTCTAATTTGGAAGGAGTGCATGAAAATGGGTTCCTCTTTGAGAGGTAAATGTCAGCTGGGAAGTAAATTTTGCTAACACAGAACAGGGAGAGATAACTTGATGAGAGTATACTTATTAAATGATGTTTTGGGGGCTGGGTGGAATGGTGGAGGATTATCACCATAGAGTGGATATATGAGTCGTAATTTATCTGAGAAATGAAAGAAAAAAAATTGGTTTTCTTCACAAGAGAACAAAGAATTGTATGAATAAAGAAAAGGTAACAGTAGAAAATGTAAAGATTGTTTGCCAACATAACATGGCAGTCCTGGTTAGGACGAATGTTGCTGTAATTTAGTCCCAGGAGACATCGTCTTCAGCTGGATATATGACACAATTTGTGTCCTTACATTTTTGAACAAGGGTATCTAGCAGCCCCTTGTTCGAAAATGTAAGGACACAGATATGTTGTATAGCCAGCTGGAGACAATGTCTCCTAGGGCTAAATTACAGCAACATTCATCCTAATCAGGACTGCCATTTTATGTTGGAAAGCAATCTTTACTCCAAAGTACTGTTGCTGAATATCTCTCGTTGTGAGATTTACAAATTGTAATTAAGTAAGAAATGTGTCGATGTTAATTTGGCTTGAAGAAAAAAAAAAAAGATAAATTTTGGTTTGATTAAATCCCTCCTGGTTGGATGGCCCTTACCATGATAAGAAATATACAGTCATGCAATTTTAATTCCATGATTGTAATCAATAATTATTTATGACTTCAATAAGCAATTTTGGATCTATTAATGGAGATATTGTTAAATGAGTGACTAACTTTGACCAAAAATCTCTCTTGGAATTAATTATGTTCAGTCTATTGCCATAACAGCTGCCAAGACAGCTGGATCTTGTTTCCATGCTTACAAATTTCTTACACCTGAGAATATCTTGTGTCTCTATAATGCTACCATTCATTGAATATTACTGACATCTCAAAAGCAGTAAGCTGGCAGAATCATTGGTATGCCAGGCAAAATGTTTAGCGGCATGTTGTCTGCCTTTACATTCTGAGTTCAAATTCTGCCAAAGTCAACTTTGCCTTTACCCAGAGCAGACTACCTCCTCTAGACATTTGATGTAGGCCTCTGTGTTGAGTCTGAGGCCATGTGGGAAGATGAATGGAGGCATAACATCACCATCACTAGTGATCACTCCAAACACCATGATGCTGACTGGATGTTTGATTTTTATCACTCTCAGTACATGTTTTGGGGACATGGCAAGGCAACGGTTGTTCTGTGTGTTCACCATCTGTCCATATTGGAGCTTCCAGTGCAAATGGCAAGCAGTACAGCATGTTGTTTCCAAACTTCTGGCTGGGTGAATTGCGTCATGGTGCAATGCCCAACTGACCCTACTATACTGTGTGGTCAACAAAATCAAAAACAAACAATGCACATACACAAAATCAAAAATATAAAATAGCGACAATTTGCAAATCACACCCTGTATATATATATATATATATATATATATATATATATATATATATATACATATATATATATACATATATATATATATATATATATATATACATATATATATATATATATACATATATATATATATATATATATATATATATATATATATACATATACATATTAGTTCAAAAGCCACCTGATAGGGCAGCTTTTAAGCTAGTATATAGCTTTGAAGCTACTGACCCTGAATGGGAAGATCTGCAAACAGATCTCTGAATTGTTTTGGAGAATTTGCTGTAATTGCTTCCTCCAGAGTCATATCCTAATGATGAACATATTTGTCACAAAAACTCATGTAAAAAATTGCCAAAAATAATTCCTGGACTTTGCAATTAATTTTGATTGTTCCCAAAATTCATATCTAAATTATAAAAATTATTATCATACAAAAAAAAATTGTTGCAAAAAATCACGTAAAAAATCGCTGAAAACAATCACAGTAATGAAAACTTGGGAATCCAAAATTTCCGGATTGCGGAGCCAGATTAGTACTCGAATACCAAAGGTAGAGTAATATGCTTTATTAAAATGCAGCAAAAATATCACAAAAGCTGTTACTCAGGGTTTCATGTTCCTGTTCCTTGGACAGTTTTGTTTAGTGTCCAATAAATGGGAACGTGAAACTCTGAGTAACAGATTTTGTGATATTTTTGCTGCTTTTTAATAAAGTATATATATGGGGAGGAGGAGGCTTCAGGCTTCCAGAAAGTTTTCAATGACCAAATTTCCTTCATAAGAGATTGAGACTATGACGAAGGCAGAAAGAGCTAACTGTCCGGAAATAGGATCCAATCTGTAGTACCGCTGTGCGCATGCGTAGTCTCACGCATGCGTGGAATTCAACAACCAAGCTTTCCCGCTTCATTCTGCCTCTTTCTTGCTGGCCAGCGATTGAGCAAGGACGTGTTTAGCTGTCTCTCTCCATCTTTCGAACTTACGCTAGACAGCTCGCTCACATCTACATACCAACATCCCAACAACCATGCTCACACACACAGAAGACGTCTCAACAAACAAGAGATAAAGATGGAGAGAGACAGCTAAACACTTCCTTGCTCAATCGCTGGCCAGCAAGAAAGAGGCAGAATGAAGCGGGAAAGCTTGGTTGTTGAATTCCACGCATGCGTGAGACTACGCATGCGCACAGCGTTACTACAAATCTAAAACCACATGGTTGTCTGAAACACCTTAACTAACCGCATACTCAAGCTGCCTTCCAAGAATTTTCTTTTTTTTTTTTTTTCCCATACGCCACTTGTTACGGTATTGTGATCAGTCTGAAAGAATGCCATACAATTAATCATTGAGACAAAGGATGCCTCAATTGTTTTCAGAAATAAACTATTTTAAAACTTGTTTCAATCATTTCGTCGCTTTCATCATTTGGAATGTTATTGCTATTCAATATTTTCAAAAATACGAAATTCTGAAATGTATTATTTATGTTGTTGTTGTTGTTTAGCCCAAGGTCAGTTACCCCCGCCCTGACCAAACAGATATAAAATCAAAGGCATTCTTTCCATGAACATCTATTTTGTTCCTTATATGCTGTTTGCCCTGGAATCAACAGTGGCAGCAGCGGTGATGACAGCAGCAGTGTCATCCACGTCAGTCGGCAAAACTGTTGTAGAGTCAGACAAAAGGCCTTGAAGTAGTTGTTTTGGTTCGTTTTGTCCTGGGTTCAAATCTTGTTGAAGTCAACTTTGCCCGTCATCCCTTTGGGGCCAATAAAATAAAGTAATAGCCAAGTACTGGAATCAATGTAATTGATTAACCCACTTCTAAAATTACTGAATTTGGGCCAAAATTAGAAACAATTACCATTATTATTGTTTTACTCCTCAGAGTGCTCAATCTTGTTTGGGGAAATTTCGAACCTGGGTTCTCATTCCTAAGGTATTTTTCGATGTTGTTGTTATTATTATTATTATTATTATTATTATTATTGTTCAGGTCACTGCTTGGAATCGAACTCGGAATCTTGGGTTTAGTAGCCCGCACTCTAAACCACTAAGCCATATGGCTGTAGGTATATGGCGTAGTGGTAATAATAATAATAATGATAATAATTGTCTAGTGTATATATGTGTGTGTGTATATATATATATATATATATATATATATATATATACATACATACACACACACACACTTACAGATATAAGATGCACCCGATGTAATAAATCAGACAGTCCTGGTCAAACGTCCAACCCATGCCAGCATGGACAACGGGCGTTAAATAATGATGACGATGATCACACACACGCACGCACACACACACACACACACACACACACACACACACACACACACACACACACACACACACACTGATACTATCGTTATTGTTGCAACCGGCCAGAGAAGGTTGAGAAGACGCAGTAGCTTCCCCTTTTGTTATTGTTTCGCATTCCATCAGCTGTGGTTGAGTGAACCATCCGTAACCATCCCGTCATTTATGCCATATTTCCTCTCAGCCTATGACATCCAAAATATTCTTCGTTTTTTTTTCTTTCTTGTTCTTATATTTACTTTGGAACAGTAAGCTGTGAATGGAGTGAGATTTTGCTATTTCTAACAGATCGAAGAACTAAATTCTCATTGAACGTAGTCTACGGTTTAGTTGTAAGAATTTCGCTTCTCGTAGAACCAGGGTGCTTAGAAAAGTTAAGACAACTATACAGTACCGGACCTCGTATCTGGTTTCCAGAAGTCAGGGAATACTGTGAAATACACCACAGCCAAAAACAAAAACAGTGTAATAGGTGTAAAATAACTTGCTCTAAACAAATATGAAAGAAAAAATATGCGCTCGCGAACGGGGCGAGAGGACTCGGAAAATTCACATCGTCAGATCTTGACCTTTAAACTCCGGTGTTTGACCCGAGTAAAAAAAAAAAAAATTTTTAATAGTGTAGTAGCTGTACAACAACATGTAGTAAACGAATAGGTAAAAAAAAAATGTGCGCATTTTTCTCTTCGCATGAAGAAATCGAGTAACATCGACCCCAAGTACTCATTCTGTCGGTCTCTTTTGTGAAGCTGCTAATTTATGGGGACGTAAACATACCAACATTAGCGGGCAAGCAATGTATATAATAATAATAATAATAATAATAATAATAATAATAAAAACAACATAAATAATATATATGTATATGCATATATACATACATGTATGTACATACTTGCATATATATGTATATATACATGCATATATGGGTACAGGTCGTAAAAAAAAACGTGAACAAAATGAAAAGCGAAAACATTAAAAAAACAAAAACATGGAAAACGAACTTTTTTTCGAACACCGAAATAGAGAAATGAGACAGGCAACATAAAGAACAATTCCTTCATCAGTTGTCCCCTGTCCGCGTTTCGAACGTTTGGAGAAGACGCGACTTCGTTAAAACAGTCGTTCCCGCAAAGCAAATTAAATGAAATTTGGGACTTGCGGAGGGTTAAAATGGTAACAAAAACAGGACAGTAAGAACAAAATAGTAAAAACAAACGGTAAGGGCTGTTGAGCCATAACGAGGTAAAGTGGTGAACGCTGGAGAAACGAGCTTTGATATGAGACAGGTAAAAGCGTGTCTTGTCTTTTGTAAAGCAAGAGGAAAAAAGAAGATAGCCGCTGGTCACGTGTGATCAACGAGAGAGTCAAGGAAGAAGAATGAGAGAGAAGGGGGGAGAAAGAGAACGGGAAAGGGGGAGGAGAAGAAAACAGAAAGAAGAAAGAATAATAGAGGGAGAATAGAGATAGTTGTAGAGGGCGCATCAGAATTAAGATAAAACTTACTTAGAAATGGATGCGTGGCATTCGATCATATAATGATATAAATTACTTCCCACTCTTGAACAGCCAACATACAGTTGTCCATGCGAGAAGCAGTGCTCTTCCAAGAGAAGACCAGTCACAGAGAGGGATTGAACCTGAGATTAATTAATGGACATGGCAAAACTGACACGAAGGGGGAATTGCAGTCTTCTGAACGTAAATGGGATTTCTGCTCCTGATGGAGTAAGAGGAATTATTGGAATGAAGACGTCATAATTTTTTCCGCATCCAGAAAGAATGATAGCCTCGATAACCTTTGACATCATTTTCTTTATCACCAGTCGTGTCCCATTGCAAAGTCTTGGTCCCATTGCAAAGATTTGGAGTAGCTTTACAGGAGTTCCAACTTTAAGTGCTAATATGTGGGGGACGTAGTCCAAGAGGCTCCAACGAATTGAGAAATTCAGGAGGATTGTTCACCACTTCATATTTATCTGGAATTGTATCAAACAGACTTGTAAGTGTGAAGAGTGCTGGGAAGAGAATGCATTAGCGACGTTTTTTGGAGTTAATATTGCTCTTTCACACAGCCAATTGTGATTTTGGTAGTTTTCTGTGAAGTTGGAAAAGACTTTGTGTTTGAGCTCATCCACAGAATTAACAACAGAGGAAAATGGCCACACTTCCATTTCTCCTGCAGCGTCGAGAGGCACTTTGTCATCACCAAGTGTCAAAATGTCCTGGGCAAACTTTGCGGACATTTGGTCGCCGTGTAGCTGAGCTCTCATGTTAGTGGTAAGATTGAGAATCGTAGCATGATGTCACAGGGTAGAGGACTTTAGGCATGCTTGGACCTCATCTGCTCTAGTTTCTTTCGGAATGACAGGAAGAGTTTGCCTGAAATCACCTGACAACAGAAGCGTTACACCTCCCATTGGAGCCTAACAGGCTCGGACGTCTTTCAGGGCTCTATTTAATGCTTCAAAAGCTCCCTTGGGAGCCATGGTACACCCATCCCAGACGATTAGATGACACCTTTTAAGTATCTGCTCCTGATCTGAGCTTTTGCTGGTGTTGCATGAAGGCATGTCGGATGCTGCTAAATTGAGAGGAAGTTTAAAAGTTGAGTGTGCTGTCCTGCCACCGGGTAACAAAGTAGCTGCAATCCCAGAGGAAGCCACAGCTACCACCACGTCTTGGTGCTGCCTAACTTTGCAAGGAGAAGCTTCGTAATAAATGTTCTTCCTGTCCCTCCTGGAGCATCCAGGAAGAAGATTCGTCCCTCGTGTTGGCGTACACTGTTAAGAATAGTTCTGTAGGTCTGCCAATCCAAGCTTGGCTTGGCGAGCGCTTTTTTTTTTTTTTTTCATATTCGTTTACAGCAAGTTGTTTTACACCTATTATACTATCCTTTTCCTTTTTTTCCTCGGGTCAAACCCTTTTGTTTGACCAAAATAGTTTGGTTGTTTAATTTCGAAGTGGATGGATAGAAATTAAACATATTCTGCTTTAGAAGTGTTTTAATGCGTAAAGTACCTGTTGCAAATTTATAAAGAAAGAAAAGTCGTGAGATTATAAATAAAAATCATGCTTTTTTCGCTTTTTGTGTTGCTTACCTTCGTTTAATTTTCATCTTATAAACATCACAGTAATCTCTTGACTATCACGGGTGTTATTTTTATAATTTGCATATATTTATTTTATTATAAATGCGAGAGGACTCCACAGCGGAATCAATGTAAGCTTAAATAATAAACCGCGATAGGTGAATCGCGATGGGGCAAGCGATTACTGTATACATGGTATAGCATGGTAAATTTTAAGAATTTTAAGAGGATTAATAAATATCAAACGGCCCCTGCTTTAGAAGAGTAGTGATTTAAGTCAATTTAGCTTCTAAGTTTTTTATAGCTTATTTTATATTTCAAGTATATGTGTTTCCAGAAAATTTGAAGATTCCTACAATCTGGGCCAGTAACGGCCTGAAAATTACCGGATGGTTGGTCCGGTACTGTATAATCTCATTATATTTCTTTCTTTATAAATTTGCGAGATTTATGGTTAAGGAAAATAAAGCGAATGGAATTATGCAAGAATATAAGGTTGTCTCCCTTGAATTAAGCTTGTCAGTAAAGAGTTATTTCCCTTGCATCATTTTACGATTTCTGTTTAATTATGTGTGGGTCCATGTTTATGTACAACGTTTAAAACGATGTTCACTCTTTCTATATTTCCTCCTCCTCTCTTTCTCTCTCACTTAACCCCTCTCTCTATTGATTTCATTAATTTCTATCAAATGTAGATTAATGGCATTGAGTATTCTGTCCTCGGACAATCAACATGAACTGAAAGGCGGCGAGCTGGCAGAAACGTTAGCACACCGGACGAAATGCTTAGCGGTATTTCGTCTGCCGTTACGTTCTGAGTTCAAATTCTGCCGAGGTCGACTTTGCCCTTCATCCCTTCGGGGTCGATAAATTAAGTACCAGTTACGCACTGGGGTCGATGTAATCCATTTAATCCCTTTGTCTGTCTTTGTTTGTCCCCTCTATGTTTAGCCCCTTGTGAGCAATAAAGAAAGAAACATGAACTGAAAACGTTTATGTTTGCATATATGATGGCTGTGTGAAGGCGCACGGCTCAGTGGTTAGAGCGTCAAGCTCACAATCATGCGGTAATGAGTTTGATTCCAGGTCCAGGCTGTGTGTTGTGTTCTTGAGCAAAACATTTTATTTCATTTTGCTCCAGTTCATTCAGCTGTAGAAATGGGTTGCGACATCATTGGTGCCGGGCTATATTGGCCTTTGCCTTTCCCTTGGATAACATTGGTGGCATGGAGAGGGGAGGCTGGTTTGCATGGGTGACTGCTGGTCTTCCATAAACAATGTTGCCTGGACGTGTGCCTCAGAGGGTAACTTTCTAAGTGCAGTCCCATGGTCATTCATGACCGAACGGGGTCTTTACCCTTTATTATAACTGTAGAATCATTAAACAGGTATGATCATCGCTGACAAGTAGCAGCAAAACCTATGTAAAGGTTTCAAATCGAGTGGGGCTTCACAACTTCACAGAGACTCTCTCTAGCAATATCATAAAGCTCAGAAACAAACAAAGTGAAAGAGATCTGGTTCAGTAGAGCAACGGGTTTTCTATACGAGCTAGTTTTCTCCTAGAGGGATGCCTTGACAAAGACCAGGGATTCCTCACTTCCAATGGGCTTACTGTACCCTTGGACACCAACACAACTATTTCTACATTCCTATGCACAAGAATAAGCAGAGGGGTGCTTCATTTCAAGTAGTGTTCCAGCATGCCAAGCACCAACCTTGAATTTCTGAGGGTCTGTGCTACTGCTACATAGTCATTGAATTTACACTATGTGCATACATACATGCATGCATACATACACACATACATACATACATACATACATAATGATGATGTTGGTTGTCCACTCGTGACTGAGGAACACCATTGCTGACCTTCAAGAACATTGTGCACTCTAGGACTAACTTATATTTTGCATTTACAGCTCCGTTGGTGGCTAATGAGCCCTGCTCTTGAAAAGCATACACAACTACAGACATTGCAGACCAAGCTTTCCCAATTCACTATACGAGCCGTGCGCTTTCGCGCAGCTCGCTTTCGCGCAGCTTGCTTAAATTCTTCATGCTGGATACGTGCTCTCTCAAAAGTGTTGATCCCCTCCTTAACCTGCTTCCTCCATCTGTGGCGACGACAGACATTGTTCTCCCAGTCAGTATCCTGCATATTACAGGCCTTTAATGAGGACTTGACACAGTCCTTAAATCGCAGCCTTGGTTTCTGCATTATTTGCTAAAATATGGAACGGACCAGTAGTTGTAGGGGCACTCAGAGCACTAACAGCCAAGTCTGAGGAATCTGTCAAAGAAATAGAAATTGACATGAGAGCAGAGCAAGCCCACAAAACTGCTCTGTTGGGGGTCAGCTATGATTTTGAGATTTGGTACTTGGATATTGAATGTCTCTCACAATAATTAACAATCAAGTATCAAAGCTTATAATATCAGGAAAGAGACTCTGTGAGACCTCTGACAGCAGGCTGCTGTCTGCTCTCACAGAATCTACCAGGACAAACAAGACTGAATGTTCTGAGAAGTAAAACGATAATAATAACAAGGCATGGTGGTGGTGGTGGTGGTGGTTAGCTCTTAGTCAACCTCGATAAACCCGATTTAATATCAAAGACGTTCCAGATATGACCATTCCAACTTTTTTCTCTAATGCTATACCGTTTGATTGTTGTTGTTGGCACTCCGTCGCTTACGATGTCGAGGGTTCCAGTTGATCCAATCAATGGAACAGCCTGCTCGTGAAATTAACGTGCAAGTGGCTGTGCACTCCACAGACACGTGTACCCTTAACGTAGTTCTCGGGGATATTCAGCGTGACACACTGTGACAAGGCTGAACCTTTGAATTACAGGCACAACAGAAACAGGAAGTAAGAGTGAGAGAAAGTTGTGGTGAAAGAGTACAGCAGGGTTCACCACCATCCCCTGCCGGAACCTCGTGGAGCTTTAGGTGTTTTCGCTCAATAAACACTCACAACGCCCGGTCTGGGAATCGAAACCGCGATCCTATGACCGCGAGTCCGCTGCCCTAACCAGTGGGCCATTGCGCCTCCAAGCAGTTTGATAGCATAAAGAAATAAGAAAAAAAACTCTTCTTTTCTTTAATTATAAAGAGATAAAAGAGGGTTATAACACTCCAACCATGTTTGTTTAATTACCAGTGCCACATTCTAATGAGACTTTATTGGTGTGGTCAGTCAGTCACTTGAACCACTACACATAAAACTGGGTGAGGTTTGATATAAATTTTAATAAACAACTTTGCAAGGACCACCAGTTACCCCTGGAGTGATGTATAATTGAGGGTGTTTGCATTCTTTTATTAAAATATTTATTTATTTATTTTCTGGGTATTTTTTTTCATCTTCTATTCTCTTACAATTTGTTTCTTATTTTTTTCTTATGTTCTTATGTTTTTTCTTTTCATTGAAATGTTGGTTTTAAATTTTGGCACAAGGCCAGCAATTCTGGGCGAGGGAATAAGTCAGTTACATCTACCCCACTGCTCAATTGGTACTTATTTCATCGACCCAGGAATGATGGAAAATAAAGCCGACTTCTGTGGAATTTGAACTCAGATCATAAAGACAGATGAAATGCCGCTAAGCATTTTTTCCAGAGTGTTAATTATTCTGTCAGCTTGCCACCTCAATAATAACAACAATAATAATAATAATAATAATAATAATAATAATAATGGTTTCAAATTTTGCCACAAGGGCAGCCATTTTGTGGGGGAAAACTAGTTGATTACATCAACCCTGGTGTTTCACTGCTACTTCATTTATCGACCCTGAAAGGGTGAAAAGCAAAGTTGATTTTGGTAGAATTTGAACTTAAAACGTGAAGTCAGACGAAATACTGCTAAGCATTTCGTGTGGCAATCTGCTCTCTTTCAATTTAAACAATTCTATCTTAAAAAATGAAGTCACAAAAGTAGTTCCAGATACTTTATTGCTGAAAACGTGATGAGATGGTCACAACTGGAAAGCCTTTTGATTATAGAGATACTCAGTTTGGGCTAACCTGGAGCTAAACAGCAACAAAAGATGAGCTGTTCACAAATAGAAAGCCTATGATCGTACAACTATTTAAGTTGGGATAACTTTGAGCTAAACGACAACTAAATGGAGTGACCATGGCTGAAAAGCCTTTGATCACATGACTGCTAACTCAGGGCTGTCATGGGACTAAATAGCTGCAACAGCAACAAAAGATGAGGAGGTCACTACTAGAAAGCATTTGATCACATTGGATGCTTAATTTGGATTGATCTAAGGCTAAACAACAAGATGGAATAGTCATGGTTGGAAAGCTTTTGATCATAACAGTTGCTCATTTGGGGCTAGACTGGAATTAAACAACAACAACAACAGCAACAGGAGATGAGCTGACAGAAAACGTTTGATCATATGGATGCTCAGTTCGGACTGACTTGGGGTTAAATAACATGATGAGGTGGTCACAGTTTGTAAAGCTTTGACCACATAGTTGTACAGTTTAGGCTGACCTAGGGCTAAGTAAGAACAAGAACAAGATGGAATGGTCACAGTTGGAAAGCCCTTGAGCATTTAGCAGCTGTTGAATTTGCACTGACATGCGATTAAATGACAGCAGTAACCACAACAACAATTAGATAGAAAAGTCATGGCTGGAAAGCCATCGACCATCTTCAATCATATAGGTGTTCAAACTGAACTAACCTGGAACTAAACAGCAAACGAGAAAAGGTGAGATGATCAATGCTAGAAAATCTTTAATCATATGGATGCTCATTGTGGACTGACTTGGGGCTAAACACCAACAAACAATCATTGCTGTATTTGATAGGTAACACAAAACCCTCCTACATGTAGAATGTCATGAGACAGAAAATTAAGATTTCTTAAACAAACGACTCTAATCACTTAATAATTAAAGTTGATTTTGGGGTAGAAATTGGTTTTAATTGATATGAGTAAAACAATACAAATTTTCCATTTATTGATAAATTTAATGGTTTTCCATGTAATAAAAGTCTGTAGCTGTTTATAAAGAAGTTAAATAAAATATGTTAAGGACATAGTCTAAGTTGATTGTAGTTTTATCAGTTTTCTGGGTCAATCTTATTGAATGACAGAGAAGAATGTTGTTAAGTTATTGACTAAAGTTATGAAGCAAATTATTTGACATACTTTTCCAACAAGGCAAGGAGTGGAATTGAAATTGCCTTTAAATGGGAACGCTTTGAAGTCTTGGGAGTCAGGTGTAACATACCTTGAATAGCTGAGAATGGGTGGGATATATGCATAAATATAATGAACAAATAATACCAAACTTAATGTTAGGTGTTCCCTTCTTTTACAAAGTAGCTGAAGTATTGCTTTGAATGTGATTTTTTTTCTCTCTTTTTTCTTTTCTTTTCTTATTTACCTTTGGACAATCCTGTCTGATAAAGTTAGCTAAAACTGTTCAGGCAATAATGTCAATTACGTTAAGAGCTTCAATTCAACTTTATTTGTTCATGCTGTGAAACCAAGAACAACGCAACTGTTATGTTAGTTTTTTAATTAAAAAAAATTTTTTTTTTTTGCTTTTTTTTTTATATCCAAAAAATGCTTATTAAACAATGAAGTCAACTATGAAAAAAAATAAAATTCAAAAAAATGCTTGCAAAGTTTTGTGAATTATTGTGCTGTGTAAAACAGGAGAAATTTAACACAATTGGGCAGAACTCTTCGACAAAGTTATTTTGTTGGAAACAATGTTAGCTTCTCATCTCCTTCACAGGAAAGTAATTTGTTCCACTTGGCTGACTTTAAATCGTCTTTTATTTGCTGACAATGAAGACCACTACTTGTCTCTTTGGATTCTATTGTTCTACCATGAAGGAAATTGTTCTTTTTCTGCAGGAGGTGAATTTATAATGCCATAAGGGGGCTGAATACTAATAAAAATGATGCATGATAATGAAGACGGTGTACACTAGTGCAGACGGTGCAAGATGATAAAGAAGGTGGTGTACAATTATGTTGGTGGTTCATACGAGTGAAGATGGCTCATCATCATCATCATCATCGTTTAACGTCCGCTTTCCATGCTGGCATGGGTTGGACGATTTGACTGAGGACTGGTGAAACCAGATGGCTACACCAGGCTCCAATCTGATTTGGCAGAGTTTCTACAGCTGGATGCCCTTCCTAACACCAACCACTCAGAGAGTGTAGTGGGTGCTTTTACGTGTCACCCACACAAAGGCCAGTCAGGTGGTACTGGCAACGGCCACGCTCAAAATGGTGTATTTTATGTGCCACCCACACAAGAGTCAATCCAGGGGCACTGGCAATGATCTCGCTCGAAAATCCTTAGAGCTCGAGTGGAAGTATAAAAAAATAAACATTATTTTCCATCTTACTGTTAGTTTATTATTGTTTATATTTTGAATATAATGTATATATTTCATCTTTGTTGCACTTACTGAGATGTTATTCAACCCCTCAGTGAGTACAGGTACTCAAAACTGGAATCCCTACTCTAGAGTTTGTCATGAACTAGCAATTCTCATTTCTGCAGTAGCAACATCAGGGCAAAGATTTCTGTAAACAATCCTTAGCCACAGGACAAATTGTCAAATTTCCTCTCCAGAACAGACCAACCAGTTGATTTTCAATGACCCTCACCCAAATAAAAAAAAAAGGTAGTGAAAATGATACATAATGATGTAGATGGTGGATGATAATGTAGATGGTGTGTGATAATGTAGATGGTGTGTGATAATAGAAGCATCCTACATAGAGCTGGACCATATCATAATACATGAAGCTCAATGTACGTACGTACGTATGTATGTATGTATGTGTGTATGTATGTATGTATGTATGTATGTATGTATGTATGTATGTATGTAATGGTGCACAAGCAACGGTTACGTTGGACTGGACACCTTATTAGAATGAAGGATAGCAGGATTCCTAAGCAGATGCTCTATGGAGAAATTGTGAATGGAGGGAGACTCTGGCAGAAACCAAGGCTGCGATTTAAGGACTGTGTCAAGTCCTTATTAAAGGCCTGTGACATGCAGGACACTGACTGGGAGAACAATGCCTGTCATCACCACAGATGGAGGAAGCAGGTTAAGGATGGGATCGACACTTTTGAGAGAGCATATATCCAGCATGAAGAACTTAAGCGAGCTGCGCGAAAGCGCACGGCTCGTATAGTGAATGGAGAAAGCTTAATCTGCAATGTTTTCAGTCGTGTATGCTTGTCAAGAGCAGGACTCATTAGCCACCAACGGAGCCGCAAATGCAAAATATAGTTAGTCCTAGAGCGCACAATGTTCCTGAAGGTCGGCAATGGTCTTCCTCAGTCACGAGTGGACGGCCATCATGTATGCATGCATGTATGTATGTATGTATGACTGCATGTATGTATGTATGAATGACTGTATGCATGTATGTATGTATGTGTGTATGTATGTATGTATGCATGTATGCATATCTCTTCTGTTTTTAATCATTTAAATTCTTCCTCTGACAAAGGAGCTGGTTTCTAACAAAGACACAAAGTTCTATCTTTGGAATGTCGATAACAAAAATGTAAATAATGTAAATAATGTAAATAATGTATTTATTTATTTATGGGTTTCAGCCAAGTGGCTGTGGTCATGCTGGAGCACCACCGTGAATTATTTTCTGTGAAATTGCTGGCCTTGTACTAAAGCACCAAAATCAGTTTAATTACCAAAACCCCACCCTGAAAGTTTCTGACTTTGTCTGGGTGGTTGGTGTCAGGAAGGGCATCCAGCTGTAAAAACCGTACCAAAACAGACACGGGAGTCTGGTGCAGGCTTCTACCTGGCCAGCTACATGTCGAAACGTCCAGCCCATGCCAGCATGGAAGGCGGACATTAAAACAATGATGATGATGATGATGTACCTATACAAGAAATTATAATTATTATTATTATTATTATTATTATTAGAGATACCTAAAGAAGTGAGCTGGTAGAATTGTTTGAATACTTGGCAAAATGGTTACTCTTTTAATTGTTTCAGTCATTTGACTGCGGCCATGCTGGAGCAACACCTTTTAGTCGAGCAAATCGACCCCAGGACTTATTCTTTGTAAGCCTAGTACTTATTCTATCGGTCTCTTTTGCCGAACCACTAAGTAATGGGGGACATAAACACACCAGCATCGGTTGTCAAGCAATGTTGGGGGGACAAATACAAACACACAAACACCCACACACATATATATATACATATACATATATATACTACGGGCTTCTTTCAGTTTCTGTCTACCAAATCCACTCACAAGGCTTTGGTCGGTCCGAGGCTATAGTAGAAGACACTTGCCCAAGGTGCCACGCAGTGGGACTGAACCTGGAACCATGTGGTTCATAGTCCATCTTTATGTTCTAAGTTCAACTTCCGTTGAGATTGACTCTGCCTTTCATTCTTTTGAGGTCGATAGATTAAGTACCAGTTGGGGGGGGGGGGCAAAATAATCAACATAACTCCACCCTCGAAATTGCTGGCCTTGTGCTAAAATTTGAAACCATTCTTAGTGACATTTGTTGTGATTTTGCCTTGTTAATAAACGTACACTCAGGTATATTCACTTAGTGATTATATCATCACTAGTTCAGCATATATGAGAAAATGGTCATGATTCAGTGATGAGATCAGAATAAGGCTAAAACATGTCCTGAGTCATCTTTCATACTTGGCCAGAGACTGGAAAAATAATATTAATCATTGACAAACATTATTTTCTTTCTTTTTTTCTCTTCAGCGCTTACATATTTTTGGTTAGATTTTTCTATTCGCCAAGCATTATATATGTTAAAACTAATAGAATTTATAAATTATTTAACCTAGTTCCAGATTTAGTTGGTTTCTTTTATTTTGAATCACTAATGGTGAATGATAACATTGTTGGTTGGAGTTATTCACTGGTTTACTGCATTTCTGATGCCAACAGTTGACTTGGTATCATCTGTGCTAT
This sequence comes from Octopus bimaculoides, assembly GCF_046866305.1. Taxonomy (NCBI): domain Eukaryota; kingdom Metazoa; phylum Mollusca; class Cephalopoda; order Octopoda; family Octopodidae; genus Octopus; species Octopus bimaculoides. Next base: position 75,032,234 of record NC_142938.1, on the reverse strand, counting down.
TATTCAGCGAGAAACAAATACCATGCAGGACATTTTTTTATTCAAAAGTACAAAGTTTTTGGTTTTCTTTCAAATGGCTTTTCAGTGCTATGCATTGGTGAAAAATAGACACACACACACACACACACACAAACACACTCACACCTATAATATGTAGTCCTTGCCTTCGAAATGCAGAGTAGATGGAACAAGGACAACTGATGAAGGGAAATATTCTTTATGTTTCATGTCTCGTTTCTCTGTTTGTTTGTTTTTTGTTGTTCGAAAAAAGGTTCGTTTTCTGTTTTTGTTTTTATGTTTTTGTTTCTCATTGTGTTTAACATTTTTTGTGATGTCCTGTACCCAGATATGCATGTATGTATACATATAGATGTAGGTATGTACATATATGTATGGATATATGCATATATTTATATATTATTTATATTATATATATATATATATATATATATATATATATATATATATATATATATATATATATATATATATATATATATATATATATATATATATATATATACTCGCAGACTCTCGCGCACGCACAGATATTCACCTCCCTTTTCACTCTCCTGTCTTAGAAAGAACTTTTCCCCCACCACCTCCTCTTCCGGTCCTTTCACAATGTAACCTCGTGGGCATCGGTACCATTTTCCTCTTCCTCCGTTTTTCCATTCTCCGAACTTTCCATCTTTCCGACGAAGGGCTCCGCCCGAAACGTCATACACTCTCTCTCCTTCCTTTCCCGAGCGTCCAATAACACTATCCGTATCACGTCCTCACTTTGTTGTTTTTTTTGTTATTGTTTTTTGTGTTTTTTTTAACCTATATATATATATATATATATATATAAATGTATGTATATATGTATGTATATAGCTGTATTAAAGTATACACAAAAGGAATGGTATTAGTGGTGCCATTCAGGAGATTCACATTATTAGATTTAATATTCCCATCAATATTATTATTATTACCATTATCATGATCATTATTATTAGTTCTATCATTATGGTATCTTATTTTATACCTATTTATTGAAGCGATGATAGACCCCCAGATTGGGAGTAACCGAGTACGCTAACTTTATTGATGATTTATTACAAATTGCGTAATATTTGTGATGCTTAGGGAAATTTTCTTTCAACAATTTGAAGAATAATTTTGGTAGGCCTTTTACTTTCAGTGAAAATGGAGGGGTAAACCAAATCACTTGACGGACTCTAGATTTGCTCTTAGAGGCCGGCTTACCAAATAATGTTTGACTTCTCTTGCTATACGAGGAGTAGGTTAGATTCTTACTCTTATTTAAATTTGTATTTACATCTGCATCTTCATTTTTATTTTTATCTTTATTTTTATTTTTACTGTTGTTTTTATTTTTACTGTTATTTTTATTTTTACTGTTATTTTTATTTTTACTGTTATTTTTATTTTTATTGTTATTTTTGTTTTTACTGTTGTTTTTATTTTTACTGTTATTTTTATTTTTACTGTTATTTTTATTTTTACTGTTGTTTTTATTTTTACTGTTATTTTTATTTTTACTGTTGTTTTTGTTTTTACTGTTGTTTTTATTTTTACTGTTATTTTCATTTTTACTTTTATTTATATTTTTATTTTTGTTTGGATTTTTGTTACAATTATTATTAGTAATATTCCTCTCATTTTTACACTTGCCTACACCTTCATTTGTTATTATCTTAACATTATAATTTCGTAGGAACATTGTCAAATGGAAAATGAAAGCCGTACAAGAAATACAAACGGTAATCTGAATAATGATAATATGAATGATGGTGGTGATGATGATGGTGATGATGATAGAAATGATGGTAGGGATGTTATTTCTTTACTACCCACAAGGGGCTACACACAGAGGGGACAAACAAGGACAGACAAACGGATTAAATCGATTATATCGACCCCAGTGTGTAACTGGTACTTATTTAATCGACCCCGAAAGGATGAAAGGCAAAGTCGACCTCGGCGGAATTTGAACTCAGAACGTAGCGGGCAGACGAAATACCGCTAAGTATTTCGCCCGGTGTGCTAACGGTTCTGCCAGCTCGCCGCCATATATGGTAGTGATGATCATAATGATGGTAATATTAGTAAAACAGATAATCCAAATGTAGCCTTAGATGGACGTACAATCAATACCATTGATCCTGACAATGGGGGGATTGGAGAAAGTGACTGAAACCAATAACAGAATTATGCAGTTGATATAGATGATGCAGACCAAGGAATGGGTGTGTGGTAAGTAGCTTGCTTACCAACCACATGGTCTTGAGTTCAGTCCCACTAAGTGGCACCTTGGGCAAGTATCTTCTACTATAGCCTCGGGCTGACCAAAGCCTTGTGAGTAGATTTGATAGATGGAAACTGGAAGCCCATCGTATATGTATATGTATATTATGATAGATCGCTGACCAAAACATTCAATTTTTTTTCTCCATGTTTTTCTCCTTGTCTCCGTATTCTTTCTGTTGAAGAGCGTAGCTCGAAACGTTAAAGACTTTCCGTATTCCCGAGCGTCATACTAATACATCCTTTTGTTATTTACACCACCTGTCCTCGTCTGTTGTTGTTTTTTTTCGTACATTCTCCCATATATATATATATATATGTATGCATGTGTATATATTTGTGCGTCTGTTTATCCCCCCTGTATTGCTTGACAACCGATGCAGGTGTGTTTGCATCCCTGTAACTTAGCGGTTTGGTAAAATAGACCGATAGAATAAATACTAGGCTTACAAAGAATAAGCTCTAGGGTCGATTTGCTCGACTATAAAGGCAATGCTCCAGCATGGCCGCAGTCAAATGACTGAAACAAGTAAAAGAGTAAAAGAGTATACAGAAAGATATTCCAATCTATTCATCTGTTGGAATTTTCTCTTCTCTTAGATTCCCTAGGTCAGTTCCTGTTTTGGTTCCCAGGCTCTCAATTCCTATTTTACAAACACACCATATATTTTACAGCTTTCCTGTATTTGTAATAATGGGTTTCTGTCCTACATTTTCAATTTCTCCATTGGAATTAAATGGATTTCATTGTTTTGCCCCATGAACATTATCAGTTTTCTCTCCCATTATCCCTGTATTTCTCTGTGTGTGTGTGTGTGTGTGTTGTATGTGTGTGTGAGTCTGTCTGTCTCTCTCTATCTCTTTGTCTCTCCCTCTCTCTCTCTGCTTTCTCCTTCTCTTCTTCCTCCTCCTCCTCCTCCTCCTCCCTCTTTCCTCTCTTCTCTACTACCCCTCCCCTTCCCTCTCCCCTGTCTTTCTCTCTCCATTCTCTTCCTTCTCCTTTCTCTTTCACTCTACCCTCTTTCACTTTTCCTCCTCCTTCTTTCACTCCTTCTCCTCCTCCTCCTCCTCCTCCTCCTCCTCCTCAGTTTTCACTACTCCTCCCTCCCTCTTTCATTCCTCCTCCCTCTTTCACACTTCCCTCTCTCACATGACAGTTTTGGTTGTTTATGAATCTCTCTTTCTTTCTCTCTCTCTTTCCTTCTCTCTCTCCCTCCCTCTCTCTCTCCCTCTCTCTTTCCCTCCCTCTCTCTCTCCATCTTTCTCACTCTCTCTCTGTCTTTCTATATATCTCTTTCTCTTTACCACTTCATTCTTTCTCACTATCAATGAATCTTAAATGTCTCTCTCTCTCTTCCTCTCCTCCCCTCTTCCCCCTCTCACTCTCCAATCCCTCCCTCTCTCACACTTCACCCACCTCTCCCCGCCCCTCTCTCGTTATTACTTTCAATTATTGCAAAGAAATCCTTTCACTGACACACCATCAGTTCTCCTTTGTCAAACATTTACCGTTACACTAGAACTGACCATCTGTACAAACTAAACCAACCAGTTGCTAGATATTTAGCAGCTGACAGAGTAAATACCACATTGTTATTATTAAACTCTAAGCTGGCTGAAATGTTTTTTCTATCAACTAACATCTGTAATACACCCTCATCGGAATCTGGGATACTTTCATAGTTTGATCCACAGCCAACATATTTACAAACAAGTTAACAAGAGATATTGTTTTCATTCTAATCCATTATCGGATTATAATTAATAATTGTTTGAAATTTTGGTACAAGGTCAGCAATTCTAGGTGGAGTCAGTGTGGGGTTAGTTGATTATATTGACCCGCCCCCCCCCCCCAGTATTTGACTGGTATTGTTTTATTGATGCCAATCCTGTTTGATTGGCTCCCGTGCCCCCCGGTGGTATGTAAAAAGCACCATTCAAGCGTGGCTTATGCCAGTGCTGCCTGACTGGTTCCTATGCCGTAACAGCACCATTTGAGCATGGCTGATGCCAATGCCACCTCACTAGCACCCACCTGTGCTAGTGGCACATAAAAAGCACCATTTGAGTGTGGCCAATGCCAGTGCTGCCTGACTGGCACCTCGGCTGGTGGCACATAAAAAGCACCATTTGAGTGTGGTCTTTGTCAGTGCTGTCTGACTGGCTCCCATTCCAGTGGCATGTAAAACGTGCCCACCACACTCTGGATACATATTGTGGAGGTGTGTAGCTTAATGGTTAGGGTGTTAGACTCATGATTGTAAGATTGTGGTTTCGATTCAAGTACCAGGTGACCTGTTGTGTTCTTGAGCAATACACTTCATTTCATGTTGCTCCACCCCACTCAGTGGGCAAAAATGAGTAATTTTGTGATGGACCAGCATCCCATCCAGGTAGGGAATTTATACGCCATGAAAACCAAGAAACCAGCCCTTATGCTTCGGCCTGGCGCAAGAAGTAACTTTGACCTTTACCCTGTTCTCAAACCTTTTCCCTTCATCTCCTCATGTGAAACTGTTCCTTTGAGGTTCACAGTTTTCCAAGCTGCATGGTAACTTCACAAGTGCTAGTGCTACAAAAAAGGTGCCAGTACCAAGGGCTTGGTATTAGGAAGTACATCCAGCAATAGGAACCATGCCTAAGCAAAACAGGAGCATGATGCCATCCTTGGACACCTCACATCTTGTCAAAGCATCCAACCCATGCCAGCATGGTACAGAAATGTTAAATAATGATGATAAATCCCTTGGGTTTCATAATCTAATATGTCGTACATGCTTTAAGATGGTACAGTTTGAGTTCAAAATCTAACTGTTATTTCTAGCAGGTTGAGTGCAAACACTTAGAGGCTGCGTTGTTTCTAATTGTGGTGTAAATGATATCTGTACATGAGTGTTATTTACCAATCATTCTGTGTAAACTCCCCTCACAATAAAATGGCACAAAAATGGAAATATCATTGTAGAAGAATATAAGAAAAAAAGATGATTGCTAGTAGCTTTTTTAAATGTCAAATAAGACATAATTAAACACCATTCAGAGTCACTTAAAGTATAAATGTGTGTGTGTGTGTGTGTGTGTGTGTGTGCGTGTGTGTGTGTGTATCTGTGTGTGTGTATGTGCGTGTGTGTGTGTGTGTGTGTGTGAGGGGCGTGTGTGTGTATATAAATATGCTTATATACATGCATCTGTATATTTCCATGAGAGTGTTTGTATGCAAATATATATGTATGTATGTATGTATGTATGTGTGTGTGTGTGTGCATGTATGTGTGTGGCATATATGCATATATGTATATATATATACATACATATGTATATATGTTTGTGTATATACCAATATATTCATAATATGTACATATATATATATATATATATACACATATATATATATATACACATATATATATACACATATGTGTATGTATATGTGTACATATATATATATATATATATATATATATATATATATATATATATATATATATATATATATATATATATATATATATATATATATACATATATATATGTGAATGTGTTTGTATGTATATATATATAGATATGTATATATATATAGATATGTATGTATGTATGTATATATGTATGGATGTTTGTATGTATGTGTGTATATGTGTATCTATGTATGCATGTATGTATGAGTGTAGTGTGTATACACCAATATATGCACTATATGTACATACATATATACATATATATACACATATATGTATTATATACATATATATATACATGATTATAGGTATGTGGTGTGTGTCTGTGTGTACTTTATATATCTATCTGTTTGTTTGTCTGTCTATCAATCTTTTTATCTGTTTACACACATGCACACATGCACGCACACATACAGACACACACACACACACACACACCCATACACACACACACACACACACCCATACACACACACACATACACACACTGCTGGTCTTCCATAAAAAACAACCCCAGGTTGTGCATTCATCACTGAGGCGACTTTCTGCCCAGTCCTGTACCCCTGGAGGGGACCTCTCAGGTGCACCCATGGTCATTCATAACCAATGTGGAGTTGAGAGTGAGTGAAATGTGGTGCAAGGTGTAGGAGCAGTGGAGAAGGAGATACAGAGGTATATGAGGGGGGATATATAGTAAGTGAGGTGAGAGGATAGATATGAGAGGGCGTTGGGAATGATAACAAACAAGGGAAGTGTTAAGAAAGGAGTATAACAAAGCAGGGAGAGAGTAGTGGTTGAAGGCAGAGAAAGGAGGTGGTTGATAGAAGTAGTGTGGGTAAGGACAATAATGGAAAGTGAAAGTGTGGTTCTAGTAGGAAGGGGACAATGGATGGAGGTAACCAAAAGGGAAGGGATACAATATGTGATGATTCTGTTCTCAGGTGATTTCAGTAACCAAATAGTACCATAGATAAGGGAGTGATAGATATATTCTTTCCTACTCTAGGCACAAGGCCTGAAATTTTGGGGTAGGGAGCCAGTTGATTAGATCGACACAAGTACGCAACTGGTACTTAATTTATTGACCCCGAAAGGATGAAAAGCAAAGTTGACCTTGACGGAAATTGAACTCGGAATGTAAAGACAGACAAAATACCGCTAAGCATTTCGCCCGACATGTTAACATTTCTTATTTCTTTACTGCCCACAAAGGGCTGCACACAGAGAGGACAACAAGGACAGACAAAGGGATTAAGTCGATTATATCGACCCCAGTGCGTAACTGGTGCTTATTTAATCAACCCCGAATGGATGAAAAGCAAAGTCGACCTTGGCAGAATTTGAACTCAGAATGTAGCAGCAGACGAAATACCGCTAAGCATTTCGGCTGGTATGCTAACGTTTCTGCCAGCTCCCCACATTGTGATAGATATTAGGAGGTGATGGGGCAGGGCCCTGCATATACGAGCACATCTGAGTGGTTTAGGATATCATTTTTGCTGTGATGGAGCAAAATACAAATCATCTCAGTTGCTTGTCATCTTCATAAGGTTCAACATCCCAAGATCAGCCCTCAACACCCCATTCCACATTCTCCCACATCTCCACTTCTGCAAGCTCTGTCCACTTCCAGTGATCAGCACTTCTCTATGCAACTGTTCTTGTCCACATGCATCACATAACCAAACCAACACAGTCCTTTCTCCTGTACACCACATCAAGAATAAGTCCTGGGGTTGCTTTGTTTGACTAAAGGCGGTGCTCCAGCATGGCCACTGTCAAACGACTGAAACAAATAAAAAAAATAAAAGAATAAGTATATATACATGTATGTACATGCATGCATGCATGTGGGGGGGGGGCTGTGTGTGCACATACATGCACAAAGGATTTTATACAATTTCTGTCTACCAAATTGACTCATAAGACCACGTTGTCCAAGGGATACAATAGAAGATATTTACCCAAGGTACAAAAAAGTGGTGCCCACCACCACCACCACACACACACATACACTCTGATCCCAAATCACATACTTTAGAAGCAAACATGTTAATTACACTACCATGCCAGCCTATTTTTATGTTAATTCTATTGTGAACACGTGCATTGATGCACATCATTATCACTGATTTAACATTCAGTTGAGTAACATAAGAATAAAGCCATGAAACAGTGACCTAGTAAAGAGATATGTAAATATCTGAAATACTAAACCCTAAAAATAAATGAAAATTTTTGAACATCAGAAGACAAAATCTTACCTTAACTCATTAGCAATTAAACTGGCCATTCTCTATGTTTTACATTCAAATTGGCCATATCTAACCCCTCACACCTAGCCTACACTAGCATTTTAAAAATAATCAATCACATTATCAAAACCTTGAATCTATAAGATAATGCATGATTAATCCAAAACATTTTGAGTAAAAATGCATTATTGGGTTGGTGCATAATTACCGCGGCTTTTTTTCAACAAATTTTATTCAACAAAAACAATAACATGTAACAAAAACATCTTTCAATGATTATTCCGGAGCATATTCACCATCTACTTCAATTTCTGCTTCCCCTTTTTCATGGCAGATGATCAGACCGTCATTTAAAGATGTTTTGTTAAATATTGTTATTGTTTTTGTTGAATAAAATTTGTTGAAAGAAAGTCACAATAATTATGCACCAACCCAATACATTTAACAAAATAATCTGAACACCAAAGAGTTAAAAATCTCTTGATTCTAGATTTAGCTTCCCTGTCAGGAATTTCCTCTTTAATTCAACTCTAGATTCAGCTATGAGAACATGATTATCCGTATATAGTAAGCTCCCATGGACAGGTAGTCTTTCTCTCCTCTATATTGACCTGTGGGATTGTGATGAGCAGAAGGAGACCGAGGACTGAACTTTGAGGGATTCCTACCCACATGCTAAATTTGTTACTGAAATTATTGTTGACCTGCGCTCTACTTACCACTCACTTTACCTGCTATCTTTATACGTGACTTGTGCAGCACTCACAAACCGGTCAATTGCACCAAGTTTCCTTTGTGGCCACCAGATTAGTGAACATGTTACTCTGTCAAACATCTTCTCTAAGTCAATAAATGCCAGCAATAGTGGTTTACTCTTAGCCAAATGTTTCAAATAATTACTCTTAGCCAAATGTTTCTTCACTGGGAAGATTGCATCTATGGCACCCCTTTTGGGCATGAAGCCAAACTGTTCCTAAAGATGATACACAACTCAAGGAGGTTAGTGACTTCATGAACCTTGGCTTTATGTTGCTGACAGTAAGAAAAACTACTTCTTTCCACACACACACGCGCGCGCGCGTGTGTATAAGAAACAGAGTTGACAAAGGAACAAACAATGGTTATCTTATGAACTTCATTAGCTTACAGCTGTTTCTGCTACAAGATGCATTGGACTCATAGTTGAGTGCCTGTATAACACCTTAGAGCTTCATCAGAGCCTTGAACATGAAGTGGAATTTATTTGTAAATATATATATATGATATAGACATAGATATAGATATATATTTCTTATAGTGACAAAAGAGAGATTCCTAGAACACCAGTAATCCAGTTCCTTTTGACACCCATTCTGAACTCCCAATATAATTCTGAACCAAGGCAGCGAGCTGGCAGAATTGTTACCACACCAGGTAAAAAGGTTAACAACATTTAATCTATCAGGCGTCGAGCTGGCAGAAACGTTAGCACGCCGGGCGAAATGCTTAACGGTATTTCGTCTGCCGCTACGGTTCTGAGTTCAAATTCCGCCGAGGTCGACTTTGCCTTTCATCCTTTCGGGGTCAATTAAATAAGTACCAGTTACGCACTGGGGTCGATGTAATCGACTTAATCCCTTTGTCTGTCCTTGTTTGTCCCCTCTATGTTTAGCCCCCTTGTGGGCAGTAAAGAAATAAGCATTTAATCTATCTGCATGTTCTGAATTCAAATTCCACCAGGGTCGACTTCACCTCTCGTCCTTTCGGGGTCGATAAAAAATGCACCAATTAAGTACAGGCTTCAACGTAACTAACTTACTCCCTTCTCCGAAACTGCTGGCCTTGTGCCAAAATTTGAAACCAATATTATTCTTTACCTCTATAGGTCTAGTGAATGCACATTTCCTCTGAACACCCTCTCACCCCTGCCCTTCTTGTAACTCACTACACTCAGCCCTATGTAGGCTTGAACTCTATCTCTGTCACTGTGCCTCTTTTGTTTTCTGTGAGATATCAATGCAGCAAAAAAACATATGTCGGACAACAGAGGTTTAACTTAAATATACTGCATAAATGACTGTAACAATAAAAAATGTGTAGATGTATTATTCTTCTCATTCATTGAATTGCCTAATATATGTATATATATATATATATATATATATATATATATATGTATGGATATATGTGTATGTATGTATGTATGTCTATATGTATATATATATATCATCGTCATCATCGTTTAACGACCGCTTTCCATGCTAGCATGGGTTGGACGATTTGACTGAGGACTGGTGCAACCGGATGGCTACACCAGGCTCCAATCTAATTTGGCAGAGTTTCTACAGCTGGATGCCCTTCCTAATGCCAACCACTCAGTATGTATGTTTGTATGTATGTATGTATGTATGTATGTATGTATGTATGTATGTATATATATATATATATATATATATATATATATATATATATATATAGAGAGAGAGAGAGAGAGAGAGAGAGAGAGAGATATCCAACCCATGTCAGCAGGGAAAACAGATGTTAATTGATCATCATCATCATCATCATCGTTTAACGTCCGCTTTCCATGCTAGCATGGGTTGGACGATTTGACTGAGGACTGGTGAAACCGGATGGCAACACCAGGCTCCAGTCTAATTTGGCAGAGTTTCTACAGCTGGATGCCCTTCCTAACGCCAACCACTCAGAGAGTGTAGTGGGTGCTTTTACGTGTCACCCGCACAAGCCAGTCCAGGGGCACTGGCAACGATCTCGCTCGAAAATCCTACGGGAGCCAGTCAGGCGGTACTGGCAACGGCCACGCTCAAAATGGTGCATCTCATGTGCCACCCGCACAAGAACCAGTCCAGGGGCACTGGCAACGATCTTACTTGGCTTGCCGAGTCTTCTCACGCACAGCACATTTCCAAAGGTCTCGGTCAGTAGTCATCGCCTCGGTGAGGCCCAATGTACGAAGGTCTTGCCTCACCACCTCAGCCCAGGTCTTCCTGGGCCTACCTCTTCCACGGGTTCCCTCAACTGTTAGGGTGTGGCACTTTTTCATGCAGCTATCCTCATCCATTCTCACCACATGTCCATACCAGCGCAATCGTCTCTCTTGCACGCCACAACTGATGCTTCTTATGTTCAGCTTTTCTCTCAAGATACTTACACTCTGACGGGTATTCACATTGACATTACACATCCAACGGAGCATACTGGCTTCATTCCTTGCGAGCTTACGTATGTCCTCAGCAGTTACAGCCCATGTTTCACTGCCATGTAGCATGGCTGTTCGTACGCATGCGTCATACAGTCTGCCTTTTACTCTGAGTGAGAGTCCCTTTGTCGCCAGCAGGGGTAAGAGCTCTCTAAACTTTGCCCAGGCTATTCTTATTCTAGCAGCTACACTTTCAGCACACCCACCCCCACTACTAACTTGGTCACCCAGATAGCGGAAGCTATCGGCTACCTCTAGTTTTTCACCCTGGAATGAGATAGAAGTTGTTTCCTGTTTGTTTACAGTCTTTATTGCACCTGAACATCTGCCACAAACAAAAACTAACTTGCTAGTTAACCTGCCTTTGATGTTGCTGCACCTCTTATGTGTCCATAGCTTGCACCGGGTACATCTTATAGAGTTACTACCTACTCCTTTTCTACATACTGAGCAGGGCCATCTACCTGAAGGGGTTTGTGTTTTATCTACCTTCCTACTTATTAGGATTTTGGTTTTAGCTAGGTTGACTCTAAGGCCCTTCAGTTCTAGACCTTGCTTCCACACCTGAAACTTCTCCTCTAGTTCTGATAGTGACTCCGCAATTAGGGCAAGGTCATCAGCATAGAGGAGCTCCCAGGGGCAACCTGTCTTGAACTCCTCTGTGATTGCCTGGAGGACTATGATAAATAAGAGGGGGCTGAGGACGGAACCTTGGTGGACACCTACCTCTACCCGGAATTCATTGCTGTACTCATTTCCAACCCTCACCTTACTGGCAGCATCTCTGTACATGGCTTGCACAGCTCTCACTAACCATTCTTCTATCCCAAGTTTCCTCATTGACCACCAGATAAGGGATCGGGGGACCCTGTCAAAGGCTTTCTCCATGTCAACGAAAGCCAGGTACAGAGGTTTATCCTTAGCTAGGTATTTCTCCTGCAACTGTCTCACTAGAAATAAGGCATCAGTAGTGCTTTTACCTGGCACGAACCCAAACTGCATCTCATCTAAATTGATTCGCTCCCTAATTAGTTGGGCTATGACCCTCTCTGTAACTTTCATAACCTGATCTAACAGCTTGATGCCTCTGTAATTATTTGTATCTAAAGCGTCACCTTTACCTTTGTAGCAGTTGACTATGATGCTGCTACACCAGTCATTGGGTATGACTCCTTCGTGTATCACCTGGTTCGTAATACGGGTGACTAGGCTATAGCCAACACTGCCAGATATTTTGAGCATCTCTGCAGTGATTCCTGATGGGCCGGGGGCTTTCCCGGTCTTCATACTCTTAATTGCTTTATCTACTCTGGTACTATCAACTCGGATAGCTGGTCCCTCTATTGGGTCGACATACGGCAGGCTCTCTTTCTCCCATTCATTCTCTTTATTAAGCAATCTATCATAGTGGCATCTCCAGACCTCTTTCTTTGCATCCTCATTTAATGCAAGCGTACCATCATCCATGCGAACACATTTCTCTCCTACAACATCACTATTCTCTCTCCTACACTGTCTTGCAACACGAAATACCTCGAGTCTTTGGTCCTCACGGCGCAGAACATTGGCAAATCTTTCCTTATCTGCTTCCCCTCTGGCTAAATAAACCTGTCGCCTATATGTATATATATGTGAATACATATATGTGTGCATATTTATATGTATATGTATATATGTGAGTATGCTTGTATATGTGTGTATGTATATATATATAAATATATATATATATATATATATATATATATATATATATATATATATATATATATATAAATATATATATATATATATATATATATATACACACATGTGTGTGTTTGTGTGTATATATATATATATATATATATATATATATGTATACACACATAAACACACACACACATAAGACATTAAACAAAGCAATACCAAAGTGTGTTGGTTAACCATTCCATAAATTCCAAAGTACAATACAATACCAGCACACTTTAACAATTGTCCTTCAAATAGAACACCTAACATGCATCAAAATGGGCAGCTGCATATGAAAAGCGCAAGTGGGTGGCTGCACACAATAAGTGCAAGTGGGTGGCTGCACATTATAATGCAAGTGGACAGTTTCTTTTACTGCAAGTATAATAACAATGCAGTTCTTGACACAGATATGCATTTTAATATTAGATGCATTTGTATAGTTTCCATGGCAACAGTACAGTCTCAGCATTTAAAGCTTCTTCCATCCTTCCCGTATTTTGCAGTAGCCATATGAGAAAGTCTCTACGTGGCTGCTTGATTTGCTGGAAACAGCAGGCATATCTAACTCAAATCGTCCCGCTCCACATATACAGACATGCTCATACAGTCTCACACTGACACATAAGCACACAAATACACAGACAGACATACACATAAACATGCACATATATACACATGCATATACACACATACACACACACACATTGTCTTAACAGCAAAGTGTAGTCCTAAATATGTTACATATATAAAAAAAAACAAGATGGTCATAGGTGGAATGTCTGTGGTCACTTTGATCATAAGTCCACTGATTTATGACTGACCTAGGGCTAACATCTTGGGCAAGAGTCTTTTATTATAGCCCCAGGCCAACCAGTACTCTGTGAATGAATTTGGTAGATGGAAACTGTGGAAGCCGATCATGTGTGTGCGTGTGTGTGTGTGTCTGTGTGTGTGTGTGTGTGTGTGTCTGTGTGTGTGTGTGTGTCTGTGTGTGTTTGTTCCTCCTCTGTCAGTTGACAACTGGTGTTGGTTTGTTTACATCCATGTAATGTAGCAGTTTTGCAAAGGAAATCAATAGAATAAATCTCAGGCTTAGAAATAAGTGTAGGGGTCAATATGTCCCACTGAACCCTTTAAGGGGATTCCCCACCAAAGTCACAATCCAATGACCGAAACAAGTAAAAAATAACAGATTTAAAAAATAGCAGTAATAGACTGGATGGCCATGTCTGGAATGACAGGTCAACTCAATCAAGGGTAGCTAAACAACAACAACAATGATAACAGTAACAAACCCTGTAGTTAGTGATGGGTTTCTGTTTGTTTGTTTTCTTTTGTTGTGTAGTGTATTTTTTTTTTTAGTTTTACATTCCTATTTTGTTACACAAGTATCAAGCAGGTTATACAGATTAAATACCTGTGGTCGTGGTTGGAGAGGATCATAATCATGATAATCATGGTAGCAATGAAGTTGACATGTCTACAAGTCAGGCCTGTCCTTTTGGACTTAAAACTATGTATACAAATGAATATATGAGTGAGATCGTTGCCAGTGCTGCCAAACTGGCTCCTGTGCAGGTGGCACGTAAAATACACCATTTTGAGTGTGGCCGTTGCCAGTACCGCCTGACTGGCCTTCGTGCCGGTGGCACATAAAAGCACCCACTACACTCTTGGAGTGGTTGGCGTTAGGAAGGGCATCCAGCTGTAGAAACTCTGCCAAATCAGATTGGAGCCTGGTGCAGCCATCTGGTTTCACCAGTCCTTAGTCAAATCGTCCAACCCATGCTAGCATGGAAAGCGGACGTTAAACGATGATGATGATATATATATATATGTATATATATATATATATATATATATATACATATATATTTATATATAGAGAGACAATTCACAAAAAAACAACAGACGAAGACAGGTGGTGTAGAAAACAAACAGATGTACTAGTATAACGCTCGGGAACTGAAAATGTCTTTAATGTTTCGAGCCTACGCTCTTCCACAGAAAGGAACACAGAATGAAACAAGGAGAGAAAAAAAATGAAATGTGTGTAGTGGTTAGCAATCTATTATGGCGAATGTATATATATATATATATATATATATATATATATATATATATATATATATATATACATACATATATACATACATATATATATATATATATATATATATATATATATATATATATATATATATATATATACATACATATATATATATATATATATATATATATATATATATATATATATATATATATATATATATATATATATATATATATATATATATACATACATATATACATATATATATATATATATATATATATATATATATATATATATATATATATATATATATATATATATATATATATATATATATATATATATAATTCAAATTTACAGAAAACAAAAGATGGAAACAGGTGAAGAATCTACCAGGAAAAGTTTGTGATGTTTCGAGCCCACACTCTTTGTCAGAAACAATTGGAAGGAAAAAAATGGAGAGAGAAAAATAATGTGTAGGGGTTAATGATTCAAATCTATGTGTGTGTTTTTGTGTCTGTTTTGTCCTTCATACACTGCTTGACCAGTGGTGTTGGTCAATATTTCCTTAAAAGAGCTAGCTAAGTTCTTAGTTCCAAGTTAACAATGAAAGATTGAATATATGATCACACACATTCAAGCCAAGACCATCCCATCTTTTTATAATTATCTAGGACTCAGTTATTCAACATGCTCTTTCCATTTTTAACACAGTAGAATATGATTTGAGAATGAGATTTGACCACTATTTCTAGCATGCCAAGCAACCACACAGTGACTTTCCCATTTGTTTTGCAGGATATCCCTTAACACTAGACAATCCAATCAATCAGATCAATGATATTTCAGTTATTCTGGTTCTAACTATCCCGTCTTTTATCTTGGTCTACAGTAACCACTATAGGCTTTTTTTTTCTAAGAGACTAGGGTGTGATTTGAGATTTGGCTGCTATTTCTAGCTGGGTTGAATGACAACATAATGACCCCCACATTGGCTTCTGCATTGGCAAAGCAACAATTTCTGGATTGTCTGATAAATTCGATTGCCATGTTTCCTCAAATTCCCAATCTTATTTTTAAATCCAGTTTCTGTCTGTCTGGCCATCTCCTCTGTCTATCTGTCTGTCTGTCTGTCTGTCTCTCTCTCTCTCTCTCTCTCTCTCTCTCTCTCTCTCTCTCTCTCTCTCTCTCTCTTTATCTTATATAATGCATTTATCTTTATTCCTTTATTTTTTTTTTCTTTTGGTCTTGTCTCTCTGCCAATTTGCCTGCTTGCTAATCCCTCTTTATCCACTTACCTGTCTGTCCATCTATTTCTTTTCTGTCAGTCTCTTCCTCTTCGCCTCTCTCCCTTCTCCTCTCTATCTCACTCCCACTCCCACTATTTTCATTCTACCTCTTACTATCTCTCCTTACCTTTTTTTATTATTGTTTCCATTACATTTATTTTTTTTATATTTTATTTCACTTTTTAATCTGATTCTCTGCAAAACGGGATTTATTTGAACAATAGAAAGACACACACACACACACACACACACACACACACACACACACGGATGCAGGCATGGCTGTAAGATTAAGAAGTTTGCTTCACACCTATGTGGTTTCAGGTTCAATCCCAGCAAATAGTGCACCACCATGGATAACTGAGTTCTTCCATAGCTTTCCGTCAACTAAAGTTGTGTCAGTGAAATCTGGTTGACAGAAACTGCATGAAAACCCAACAGAGAGACCATTCCTGTTCTTAGGTGGCTGACATAATCAAGCTCATGGGTACTCTTAACCCTTTCGATACCAACCCAGCTGAAACCAGCTCTGGCTCTGTAGTACAAATGTCTGGTTTCCAAAAGTTCTGAATAAAAATCTTCCACCAAACCTTAGTCAAAATTTATGTTCCTAACACCAGTTTAATGATAGCTAAGTTATTTTACTAAATTCTTTGTTATATCTAAAATTAACTGAAACAGAGCATCTCAACAGAAATATTGTAACAAAGGGGTTAAGAAGAAAAATTATCAGCAGCCAATATAAGAGGAGACTTCAATGTGGTCACTCTATATGCTAGAAATAATAACCTAAATTTCCTTCAATCCACACACTTCCAAATGCTTCTAATGTGCATCTGCCAAAATGTAGAGGTGTGTTTAACCCTTCCTCTTTTCCTATCACAAGAAATGAAAAGCTCAACATCATCTCCTTCATTGGACACGAAACTCAGCTTGCGAAGACGTATTGGGGAAAGCGAAAGCGAAATCGGGATGGCACCTGTGCCCAGCGTCACCTTTCTGGCACTTGTGCCCGTGACATGTGTAAGGATTTTCGAGTGAGATCGTCGCCAGTGCCCCTGGACTAGCTCTTGTGCGGGTGGCACATAAAATACACCATTTTGAGTGTGGCCGTTGCCAGTGCCCCTGGACTGGCTCTTGTGCGGGTGGCACATAAAATACACCATTTTGAGCGTGGCCGTTGCCAGTACCGCCTGACTGGCCTTCGTGCGGGTGACACGTAAAAGCACCCACTACACTCTCTGAGTGGTTGGCGTTAGGAAGGGCATCCAGCTGTAGAAACTCTGCCAAATCAGATTGGAGCCTGGTGCAGCCATCTGGTTTCCCCAGTCCTTAGTCAAATCGTCCAACCCATGCTAGCATGGAAAGCGGACGTTAAACGACGACGATGATGATGATGATGATGATATACACACACACAAATACATAGATGCATACATACATACATAAATGCATGCCTACATACATACATACATGCATACATATATGGACATATATACTTATAAGTATATATGTGTACACACACACATACACACATATATGTATATACATACACACTCATATTTGTCCACTTAGAAATCTGTTTGCGTGTGTGTATGTGTGTGTGTGTGTGTACATGTGTCTGTGTGTACCAACAATAGTAGCATAGTAGCATATATATATATATATATATATATATACAAACTGATGCCATAAACATGCACACACGCAAATACACACACACACACACACACACACTTACATACATGTGTGTATGTGTATGTATGTATGTATGTATGTATGTAGGTGTGCATGATGTCCAAGTGAATACTATTGTTCACAGTACAAATGGTTCCAGTGACATTAATGACTATAAAATAATCCTATTCTTATTTCAAGAATTTCCTGTGAGAGGGAAGGAGGGAGAGAAAGAGAGAGGGAGAGAGGGAGAGAGAGAGGGAGAGAAAGAGAGAGGGAGAGAGGGAGAGAGAGAGGGAGAGAAAGAGAGAGGGAGAGAGGGAGAGAGAGAGAGGGAGAGAGAGAGAGAAATTCCGGTTGGTCAAGATGAAATCCCAACCAACATTATCATCTGCCTGTCTGCCTGCTTTATATCCAAATTGAACCTGCAGTCATTACTCTGGAATCTATTTCTAACATAGGATTGATGACTTCTCTATAAACATATATACTCTAATCTTCTCAGGGATCAAGATTATTTCCCCACAAAGCCGGATTAACCTTGACCTAGGCTTATGAGGTATTAACTTGATCTAAACTATTATAATCTATAGGAATGCAATATCTTCTTTATCCTTTTTTAAAATCGTTTGGTTAAAAGGTATTATGGATAATTTTAAAAGCATTAATCGATATCTTTGTTTTTTGGTTTTTTGGTTTTTTGGTTGTTAGTTCGACAAATTGGAAAATACTTTTGAGAAATATATAATGGCAAGTCATACAATTAATTATCTTGCAGCAGTCCAAGTGGACGAAATGAAAAATGGGTGAATGCATCAAACCAATGAGCTGTGTGGGGGTGTGGGTGGGGGGGGGTGAGCATGTGCACATAGGGAAGAGAGGGAGAGAGGGAGGGTGGGGAGTGGAAGCGAAAGAGGGAGGGAGGAAGGGAGGGAGGAAGAAAGAGAGGAAGAGAGAAGGAAAGAAACGGGAGAGATGGGGAGGGGGAAAGGGGAGAGAGGGCGGGAGGAGAGGGGAGGGAAAGAGGGAAGGAGAGAGAGGGAGAGAGAGAGAAAGAGAGAGAGGGGGAGAGAAGGAGAGAGAGCGAGGGAGAGAGAAAGAGAGAGAGAGGGGGAGAGAAGGCAAGGGACAGAGAGAGTTAGAGAGAGAGAGAGAGAGAGAGAGTTAGAGAGAGAGAGAGAGAGTTAGAGAGAGAGAGAGAGAGAGGGGGGAGAGAACAAGGGAGAGAGAGTTTTGTTAAAATAGCCATTCTGCATGGTGGCTTGGCAGTCATTTCTGTGCATGGCAACCTGACCCAACTGATGAAGAAAGGAGGTGGTTTGAGGAGCCAGGATGCTGGACATTTCCATTACTTTTGGTTTAAGAAAGCAGCCAGTATTTTGTCAGCTTTCTCTGCCTTTTGGGCAAGAAAATAAGGGCCCCATTGTGATTTCACTAGAGAAAGTTTCACTGTAGCTTACACTGGACCAACTTCCAACACTTCTTTCAGTTCACGACACACATTCAGTTGTGACTGCTTTTGATCTTCTGTCAGCAGGTGAACCACAAATGTTGCTGCAACTTTTTTCAGTCACAATTCTTCACTCAAAATTCATTGGGAGGAGCTCCAGGACACATCAGTCATATCAACAAGTTTATCAATTGTTCAGAGACAGTCCTCCAAGATCAGTTCATGAATTTTCGTGATGTTTTCATTTGTTCGGGAGGTCGATGGTGGCCCTGAATGAGGTTGGTTTTTCAAGTCACAAGTGACCATTCCTAAAGTGTGAAAAACCACTCATAAACTTGTGTTTTGCTCATGCCATCGTCCTTGTAAGTTGTTCGAAGCATGAGAACTGTTTCAGCTGCCATTTTCTCCAGCAGAAAACAGAATTTCACAGGAGAATGCAGTCTCTTCATTTCAGCCATCACAAAAATCGGCAAACAGGGGAGAAGCACTCCAAAACAAAGGTGCACCACATGACTCCACCAGATGCCGCCAGTCAGCAGACTGATACCTGAAGATTGCACCAAGTGGCCTCTAGCAGTGGAAGACCAAACCATAATGGGCTTGTCCCACAGAGTACGTTTCCAATTACTTTTGGGTACCCCCTTGTAATATATATATATGTGGCTGTGTGGTAAGTAGCTTGCTTACCAACCACATGGTTCTGGGTTCATTCCCACTGCGTGGCACCTTGGGCAAGTGTCTTCTACTATAGCATGTATGTATGTATGTAGGTATGTATTTATGTATGTATGTATCATCATCATCATCGTTTAACGTCCACTTTCCATGCTAGCATGGGTTGGACGATTTGACTGAGGACTGGTGAACCAGATGGCTACACCAGGCTCCAATCTGAATTGGCAGAGTTTCTACAGCTGGATGCCATTCCTAACACCAACCACTCCGAGAGTGTAGTGGGTACTTTTACGTGCCACCCGCACAAAGGCCAGTCAGGCGGTACTGGCAACGATCTTGCTCGAATGTCTTTACATGTGCCATCTGGCACAAGTGCCAGGAAGGCGATGCTGGGCACAGGTGCCATGACAGTTTCGCTTTCGCTTGTCCAAATAGGTCTTCGCAAGCCGAGTTTCGTTTCCACGAAACAAAACTCTGTTGCTGGGAAATCAGACTTTCCTGGTGACCCAACTGGTCACAAGTAGTCTAGTATATGTATATATGTTTGTGTGTCTGTGTTTGTCCTCCACCATCACTTGACAACCGATGTTGGTGTGTTTACGTCAAATGACTGAAACCAATCAAAGAATAAAAGAAAAGAATAAAATATACAACAGCAAACATATACGTCCCATCTTCAGTTGCCTAATATATCCTTAAAAGCCTTTGTTGTATCATTCTCCCCAATTAAATAAAAATTTACACCATCTCTGAAGGTGATCATTGAACTAACTTACCTGCTACTTCAGCCACCTACTCTGAAGATTTGAAATAGAACACATAAAATAGGAGAAGGAGGGAGAAGTGGATAAGTATAGGAGGGAGAGGAAAAAGAAGAGGGCGAATTGTTCATTGGTAAACAATTTTTTTATTCGGGGAGCAGATACACAAGACCGCAGTCTGCTGAAAATAGCAGTCAAAACTAATAAATCATACCCTATCATTTTAAATAAAGGCTACATAGCTGTGTGGTTAAGAAATTTACTTTGTTACCATGTGGCTCTGTGTTCAATTTTATCTCATTGCACTTTGAACAAGTGTCTTCTGTGATAACCATGGGCCGACTAATGTTTTGCAAGTGGAATTTTGGCAAACAGAAAGTATGTGAGAACACACGATGCATGTTTGTGGGAGGTGGGGGCAGTGTGTGTGGGAGGTGGGGGCAGTGCGTGTGGGAGGGGGGGCAGTGTGTGTGGAAGGTGGGGGCAGTGTGTGTGGGAGGTGGGAGGTGGGAGCAGTGGGGGGAGTGTATGTGTGGGTTGGTGGTGGTGGGATGGGGGAGGGTTGTGAAATTTTTCTTGGCTGGTTCATATCAGTGTAGGATATAAATATCAAGAAGAAAACTAAGAAGAAAAAAAAAAGAAAAAACTGTGTTATGAATAAAGTTCCTGATATCGATATAGACACACCCTTGGTTTTTGTGGAATCCGAAATGGGATAAATCATTGATTGCCTAATTAAAATCCTCTTACCGATGACACAATAGTTCATATATTTCAATACGAAATACGTAAATAAATTAAATTCAGTGTACACAAGCTGAAATTCGTAGGATTAAAGTCACCTACCACCCAAAGGACTTCACCCACACAGCATCAGTTTGGCAAGTAAAAATAAAGTTGGATACGTTTTCAATGCACCTTGTATATCAGAGGAAAGAAATAATCATCCTGGCAACAGATAAGACCACCAGGTGCATTTCAGCATTCTTGAGCTTTGTCAATGATATGTATTCACAGTCACTTGCCTAAACGAAATTTATCACCTCCAATATGTAGGAAACAGTAAATAATACATACACTGATATTGCAAACAGCTGCAGGGCTGAATAAAAACTCAGTGTACACAATTGAAGCAGCATTAGATTAAATTAGCCATCTACATAGTATACTTAACATATATACACTACATACAGGCAAGATACAGCAGTTTTCATCTGAGATAAAGTCTCTTATAGATGTGCTGTGTAAAAAAATCCAACAGTATCGTCTGATAAAAAGTCGTCCCAGGATCAGCAGCTAACAATATTTTATCTTAGACAAAAATCGCAGCATCTTGCCTGCTGATAGTGTATATTAAGTATGATACATAGATGGCTATTATAATTAAATTATTAAATAAAACGGATTTAAAATGATTTTTGTTTTTCTACTTATGTCTCATCATAGTGGTGCAGGTCTCATTCAAGCATGACACATTTTGATTCTTTGTTTTTAATCAAGCTAGAGCTATTATGTACTTATGGATAGAAGGAGATTATTTACGCTTGAATGAAAAGACAAATTGTTGTTGTTTAACCCATGTCAACCAAACCTATGATCAACCAAACCTTTGATCAGCCAGACCTATGGTCAAAAGGCATTCCAACCATGACCGTCACGTTTTTTCAGGTGCAGTATGTAACAGACTGGACAACCATGTACAAAGCAGCTTCCTAGGCTTTTGGGGTTTGTGTTGTTTGTGTCAATATTTCTTAATTAGTAAATCTGTAAGATTTAGTTAGGGAGTTGACTTATTGACTTGATGTAATTAATCTTAGTTTAAAAGAGAGAGAGAGAAATAATTGGATTTTGGAGTTTTAATTAATACTAATCATAGCAATGTACTTATATAAAATTAACCTTGTACCCTGCAAGGTAAAATATATATCTTAGTCACTATTGTTTCCAGGTTTATTCTGACCTGGATTAGTAGCATCTGTCAAGGTCCCAGTTATGGGTGATTAGCATGTCACCGGAAGAAGGTCATTCACAGACACTCCGACAGATTCTGACAGACCCTGGGGTTGATTTATTCAACCGAACCCTTCAAGGTATTGTCCTAGCATGGCTGCAGTCCAGTGACTGAAATGAGTAAAGGATAAAACATATATATATACAGGCGTAGGTGTGGCTGTGTGGTAAGAAGCTTGCTTCCCACCCACATGGTACAACACCCAACCACATGGTACAACACCCAACCACATGGTACTATGTACTAGCTTAAAAGCTAGCTCCTGTGGAGGGCTCTTCATTAGGCCTTTGGCCCAACAATGACACTTCAGGCATTGAGTACATATTAAATTTTATTAAACTTTATTAAATTTTATTAAAATAGGCGTAGGAGTGGCTGTGTGGTAAGTAGCTTGCTTACCAACCACATGGTTCCGGGTTCAGTCCCACTGTGTGACACCTTGGGCAAGTGTCTTCTACTATAGCCTCGGCTCGACCAAAGCCTTGTGAGTGGATTTGGTAGACGGAAACTGAAAGAAGCCCGTCGTATATATGTATATATATGTATGTATGTGTATATGTTTGTCCCCCCAACATCGCTTGACAACCGATGCTGGTGTTTTTACATCCCCGTAAATTAGCGGTTCAGCAAAGAGACCGATAGAATAAGTACTAGGCTTCCAAGGAATAAGTCCTGGGGTCAATTTGCTCGACTAAAGGCAGTGCTCCAGCATGGCTACAGTCAAATGACTGAAACAAGTAAAAGAGTAAAAGAGTAAACTTGAACAATATCTTTCAAGCAATGAACAATTTTCATTAAAACCATGATATAATTTGTTGACTTGGAACTTATTGCAAAACTGCATGATAAACAACAGTACCACCACCATCGCCACCACATCTGCCATACACACACCATTCAGACTTCTGATGCCACCACCATCAATACCTTTGACTTTACTGCCTTCCCCTCCACTACCATCACTACTGTCTTTCACATCACTTACTCTCACCGTCATCCTGACCGCCTCAGCTACCAACACCACTTCCATTGAAGCAGCATCATGGAATTCACTTGTAATGGATGTTAATTGCTTTCTGGGGAACAAAATAGCAGCCAACCCTACTGAAATAGTCAACAACATGCTGGAGAACCTTCAAAAGTTGGGAGCAAATATGAGCATTAATCGGCACTATCCCCGCAGTCACCTTGATAAATTCCCTGAAAATCTTGGAGACAGAAGTGATGAGCAGGGAGAATGCTTCCTTCAGGACATAAAATCAATGGAACAAATATATCAAAGCAGACAGCTATTGCTGGAACTTGGCTTATGATCTTTCTGAGGTTCAGTGCTCAAGAATATATATCTAAAGGCAAATTCATGAGAAATTAGGTATATACAATGATGAAATTTGTCTGCAGAAATTTTCAGAAGAATTTTAAGACATTCTGGTTTTGAAGAAAACCCAGTTTCTGTCCACATAAGCTGTTTTATTGACAAAAAAAAAAATGTAATTTTCTGGATCTAGAATCTTAAAGTCTTAACGTAATGGTACTAAATGGATGCCATTTTTAGATTCTGTGCATTAAAAAAGCCCGTAGCTCAGGTCCAAATTTTTTGACAACAAAGAAAAAAATTTCTTTTGTTAGCCTGTGCAATATATATATATATATATATATATATATATATATTTAATTACAGTGTTTGATTTTCTGCTCAAAGTATGCCATAAAATCTTATTTGTTATAAAGTGTGAAACAATTAAGAAAAGCAAAAAGAATTTTTTAAAAATGGTTTGGGGAACCATTGGCATGGGAGATCCCTTGTTTGATTCCATTATCAGTTTAGGTTAGAGCTTGCTGAAATTTATAATCATTATCATTTTTTGATATTTCATTTTCACTTAAGGCGGTGAGCAGGCAGAAGAGTTAGCATGCTGGACACAATGCTTAGCAGCATTTCATCTGTCTTCACGTTCTGAGCTCAAATCTGCTGAGGTAGATTTTGCGTTTCATCATTTTGGGGGGGTCAATAAAATAAGTACCAATTGAATATTGGGGTCAGTGTAAACGCCTTACACCCCTCTCCCGAAGTTGCTGGCATTGTGCCAAAATTTGAAAGTAATATTTTTTCTTGACTTCTTTTTGTCTCCCCTTGTTCTTCATTAGACAAACTGTTCGTTCATTTGTTCGTTGGTTAGTTGGTTGGTTGGCCGGTCAGTCAGTTGGCTGGCTGGTGTATTTGAGGGCAATTATTGTGTTAGGGTTAGGCATGTGATAAGAAAGGATGATGTTAACTGAGTGGAAAAATTAATCACAAGGCTTTCCGCTAATGATAGCTAGGGAACAATGTAAGGTCAACAAGGACTAACAACGACAACAACAACAACAACAACAACAACAACAGCAACTACTACTACTACTACTACCACCACCACCACCACCACCACTACTACTACTACTACTACTACTACTACTACTGAAAATAGGGTGTAAGGAAACACAAAAAAATAAGGAGTTGCATAAAGGAAAAAAAAAACCTGTTAAGTTCTTCAGTCCAGTCTGTGTTAGCCTGGAAAAGTAACGGAAAACAAGGATGATGTTGATGGTGATGATGACGATGATAATGATGAGGAAGATGATGATGATAGTGGTGATGATGATGGTAATAATAACAACAACAACAATTATAGTAATAAAGATGTATTTATTTACACTAATAATTTATTTGATTGAAGCACAGTATAATATTATACAATAAAAAAAAAATACATAGTATAATACTATACAATAAAAAAAAAATTAGGGTGTACAAGCACACTAAACACACACACACACGCATAAAAATATAGAATGAAATACATGAGAACTTATTCTATCGGTCTCTTTTGCTGAACCGCTAAGTTATGGGGACATAAACACACCAGCATCGGTTGTCAAGCGATGTTGGGGGGGGGGGGGGACATACGCACACACACAAACATATACACACACACACATATATATATACATATATATGACGGGCTTCTTTCAGTTTCCGTCTACCAAATCCACTCACAAGGCTTTGGTCGGCCCAAGGCTATAGTAGAAGACATTTGCCCAAGGTGCCACGCAGTGGGACTGAGCCCGGCACCATGTGATTCGTAAGCAAGCTACTTACCACACAGCCACTCCTATGCCTAAACTAGACAATGAGTAGAGTCTTTTAATGAAATTGGCTTTGGCAGGATTTGAACTCAGGATGCAAAGAGCCAGAAAAGAAATACTGCAAGGTATACGATCTGATGTTCTGATGCTCTTACAGTTCCACCATTCCACCACTTTGGAGAGGTAATTTTTTATTGAGCCTGAAAAGATGAAAAGCACCACCACCACCAGATGCAGGGCATCCAGTCTTTGTCATCACTTGGCTTTGGACAATAGCAGTAGTGCTAATGGTGGTGGTGGTGCTAGTGCTAGTGGTGGTGGTGGTGGCGGTGGTGATGATGGGAATCATGGTGTGTGGGTGAGTGATGTTGATGGTGGTGGTGGTGGTGGTGGTGGCGGTGATGATGATGGGAATCATGGTGTGTGGGTGAGTGATGTTGATGGTGGTGGTGGTGGTGGTGGTGGTGGTGGTGGTGGCGGCGGTGGCGGTGGTGGTGATGATGATGGGAATCATGGTGTGTGGGTGAGTGATGTTGATGGTGGTGGTGGTTGTGGTGGTGGTGGTGGTGGTGGTGGTGGTGGTGGTGGTGGCGGCGGTGGCGGTGGTGGTGATGGGAGTGATGTTCATAATGGCAGTAATAATCATGATAATGATAAGGAGGAGAATAACTATGATGGTAATGATGATGATGGTGATGATGGGGATGACAATGATGACAACAATGATTGTGGTGGTGGTGGTGGTGGTGGTGGTGAGGAGGAGAAGCAGCAGCAGCATCAGTAGCAGTAGCAGCAGCAGCAGGCCGAAAGCAATCTAATACGAATGACTTCATAAATATCACAATCATTTTTTAATTAACTTCATTAACAGGTATTTCTCATTCAGCCTTTGATCGTACATAATTTTTGCATTATTCTAATTTCTTTTTTTTTTCTTGAAATAACGACATTTTAGGGTTATTCCTGAATTAAAAATTTTAAAAATGGTCTTCCCCTCCACTGTGCTCTCTCCCCTCCACCAACCCTAACACCCACCCCCATAGCTCTTGTTGTTTCTGTGTTACTTGAAAACCTAATTTAAATGCAACATGTGAATGCTTCACCACATGTCTTTGAGGTAACATTCTGATCGTATCAGGCTACCAATGTACAGCTTAATCCATATTACTAGTTTTCCATACAAGTTTAGAAAGAATGTGGATTATCTGATTAGTCTGATTTAAAAAGAGATTTATCATCAATTGCAGGTGATTGAACTACTATCATTGTTCTTGTCGTTGTTGTTGTTGTTGTTTTTGTTGTACTCTTCACTTGGCAAAACAATTTTTTTTTGGTGGGAGAAAATAGTAAATATATAAATAAAAAAAACAACAGCAACAACAACAACAACAACTAAAATACTTGGGTGGACTAACCGACATATAGAAAATACATTTAATATCATTTAAATGGCTCTAATACACCCATACCTGGGTCTGTAGATTAAATGAACGCTTATATTAATAAACCCCATGTGACCTTTCCATGGAGTTAGAAAAAGAAGAAAATAATTTACAGAAGTTTATTCTAGTAGTAACAATATAAGCAAAGGTTGTTGTTGTCGTTGTTGTTTAGTCCAGGTCTAGCCCAACCCAAGTGAGCAGTTCCTGATTTCAAAAGCATTCAAGTTGTGATCTTTTCATCTTTTCGGAGGGTATCCAACACCAGGGTCGCTAATATTCAACTAGGTATCAGCAGCCCTAGAGCTAGATAACCCACTATTTTAGATATTTAGCACTTTAGGTCAGTCCTACATTGTGCAGCCCCTTTTCCCAGCCCTTCTCTATGGTTTTATGATGATGCAAATCACCAAGTAAATCTGTTATCTGACATAATTTGAAGTGTTTCATGCTAGATCATATGACAAACCATAACCCCATTTGACCCTCTCATCTTCCATTCCTAACCCCTCTTCATCAATCCTCCTTTGTTCTTGGAGGCCCTCCCCTTCTTTCTTAATTACAAAGACTTTGTACTTTTAGTTGGATAATGGAATTTTCAAGTTGTTTAGAATATGTGTTATGTCTCACCGTGGAGGCGCAATGGCCCAGTGGTTAGGGCAGCAGACTCGCGGTCATAGGATCGCGGTTTTGATTCCCAAACCAGGCGCTGTGAGTGTTTATTGAGCGAAAACACCTAAAGCTCCACGAGGCTCCGGCAGGGGATGGTGGCAAACCCTGCTGTACTCTTTCACCACAACTTTCTCTCACTCTTACTTCCTGTTTCTGTTGTGCCTGTAATTCAAAGGGTCAGCCTTGTCACACTGTGTCACGCTGAATATCCCCGAGAACTACGTTAAGGGTACACGTGTCTGTGGAGTGCTCAGCCACTTGCACGTTAATTTCTCGAGCAGGCTGTTCCGTTGATCGGATCAACTGGAACCCTTGTCGTCGTAAGCGACGGAGTGCCAACAACAACAATGTGTCTCACCAGATTTTAACACCCTAGGGGATCATCTAGTTTGTCTGGTACATAATACTAGCCCTGACTAGGACTACATTATCAAATATGTCCTTCCTTTTGCAACAATAATAAAGATGTAGGGAACTTGCAGCCTTAAGTCTTCATGTGGGCAATGAGGACCCTAAATGCAACTTTCTAAAAAAACATCTAGATTTTTATAGGCGCAGGCATGGCTGTGTCGTAAGAAGCTTGCTTCCCAACCACACAGTTCTGGGTTCAGTCCCACTATATGACACCTTGGGCAAGTCTTTTCTACTATAACCTCAGGCTGACCAAAGACTTTTGAGTGGATTTGGTAGACAGAAACTGAAAGAAGCCAGTCATGTGTGTGTGTGTGTGTATGTGTGTGTGCGTGTTGTCCCCCACTGCTGCTTGAAAACTGGTGTTGGTGTGTTTACATCCCTGTACTCGAACAGTTTGGCAAAAGGGATCAATAGAATAAGTACCAGGCTTTAAAAAAAATGTATTAGGGTCAATTCATTCAACTAAAAATTCTTCAAGGCAGTGCCAGGAATCTCTATTCCTCATTAACTTTGGTAAGTCCTCAATTTCATGTTGTGATTCTGCCAATAACATCAATGTGGTTGACTGGTTTTTGTCCTCTATTAGAGTGCGGAAGTCTACCAAATATAACATCTGGTATTCATGATATTAAATTTATTCCAATGTTTTGAAATTCTTTAAAAAGTCATTAAAATCTCAGTTCACATTTTGATTTTTTTAGTTTAATATTACAATTACATTTTCACAATTACTATAATTACATTTTGTCCAACCCATGCTAGCATGGAAAGCGGACATTAAACGGCAACGACGACGACAACGACGACGACATTTTCTATATTAAATAAAATTCTATTTAATATGGCCTTTTTAGGTTACATTAGATTCAATGCTGACTTTGAATGCAAAAGGCAGGATTTGAACTCAGAATTCAGAGAGCTAGAATATATACTGCAAGTCATTTCATTCAACATTCTAGCAACCTTACCATTTCTTTGTCATTTTGCTTTCCCAGGCTCTGAACTATCTTAAAAGGTCAGAGAAATGCTGATAAGTAAACAGTTATTTTTAGATTTTCAGAATCAAGATTTCCTAATAAAGATGAAAAAAAAAATGAAATGATATGAAATGATTGAGGAATTAGAAGTCAATGATATGAGTGGCTGTGTGGTAAGTAGCTTGCTTACCAACCACAAGGTTCCGGGTTCAGTCCCACAGCGTGGTACCTTGGGCAAGGGTCTGCTGCTAAAGCCTTGGGCCGACCGAAGCCTTGTGAGTGGATTTGGTAGACGGAAACTGAAAGAAGGTGTCGTATATATGTATATATATATATATGTGTGTGTGTGTGTGTGTGTGTGTGTGTGTGTGTGTGTGTGTGTGTATGTTTGTGTCTGTGTTTGTCCCCCAACATTGCTTGACAAACAATGCTGGTGTGTTTACATCCCCGTAACTTAGCAGTTTGGCAAAAGAAACTGATAGAATAAGTACTAGGCTTACAAAGAATAAGTCCTCGGGTCGATTTCTTCGACTAAAGGCAGTGCTCCAGCATGGCCACAGTCAACTGACTGAAACAAGTAAAATAGTAAAAAAGAGTACACAGGCTGCAAAAAAAAAAAAGTGAAAATTAATAATGATTTAAAAAGAATTGGAACATTGTTTGTTCGAATTAAGATCCTGTGACAACAACTTGGAATTTCATCCTTCTGTGAGTGTCAAAATAATTGTTTCTGATTGAGGCAGAGGGAATAAGTCGATATCATCACACCCCAGTATTTAACTGGTACTTTATACCTTGTTTTATCAAACCTGAGGCTTCGGCAGGGGATGATGGTGAACCCTGCTGTACTCTTTCACCACAACTTTCTCTCACTCTTTCTTCCTGTTTCTGTTGTGCCTGTAATTCAAAGGGTCAGCCTTGTCACACTCTGTGTCACGCTGAATATCCCCGAGAACTACGTTAAGGGTACACGTGTCTGTGGAGTGCTCAGCCACTTGCACGTTAATTTCACGAGTAGGCTGTTCCGTTGATCGGATCAACTGGAACCCTCGACGTCGTAAGCGACGGAGTGCCAACAACAACAATATCAAACCTGAAAGGATGAAGGGCCAAGTTGATCCTGGAGATATTTGAACTCAGAATGTAAAGAGCCAGAAAAAATACTGCAAAGCATCCAATTCACTGCCCTCCTCCTCCTCCATCATAGTCACTGTTGATCATCATCAGCATCATCCACTTTTCCCTGCTCACATATAGGATGGACGGAATGTCAACTCTGAGTGAACGGGCCGATAACCAAAAGCATTTCAGGTGTGACCAAGTCATCTTATGCTTGTTTGGTATTTCTTTCGTGAAACAGCAGACTACATTGTCCAATGTGTCCTTCTTGTTTTAAGGTATAATGGTATAATTTGAAATGGATTTGGTTACCATTTTTAGCAGGGTGAACAACTACATAGAAAATATTCCATTGGGACGTTCATAGCTATTTTAGAAAATGGTTTTAAGTCTGGAAGTAAATAAAGATGTTTGAAGAGGAACAAGTATGACAAGAGAGGATTTAATTTCCTATGTTTGGGTCAGAGAGGTACACAATATGTGTGTGTGGTGTGTGCATGTGTGAGAGTGTGTGTGTGTGCACGTGTGTACATGCATGCATGTGTGCATGTTCGTATGTGTGTGTGTGCATATATGTATGTGTACATATTTGTTTTTATGTCTTTTTGTCAACGCTAGCATGAGTCAGACAGACATAATACTGAAGCATTGTTTCACAACCAGCTGCCCTTCCGGGTGGTAGAGCTTACTGTGACTGTGACAGCTAAACAATTCTATGAAGATATTATTGATATTACTCTTTTATACACACACATATATACATAGCTATGAAGAGATATGTTTATGCAGAGAAAGAGAGAGAAAGAGAATATATATGGAGTAATAAAGAGATAGATAGATTAGTGTATCTATACAAATATATCAGATAAAACGAAATACAAGCAAAAGGGTGGTACCTGGCAACATATATATATATATATAATCGTGCTGGTGACACATGAACACACCACGGTGTCAAGCAAATGGCATGTAAAAGCACTCATTACACTCTCGGAGTGATTGGCGTTAGGAAGAGCATTCAGCCATAGAAAACCATTCCAAATCAGACTCGAGTCTGGTGCAGCCTTCTAACGCATGCCAGCCCAGTCAGACTGTCCAACCCATGCCAGCATGAACAACGGACGTTAAATGATGATATATATATATATATATATATATATATATATATATATATATAAAGATAGACAGATAGATAGATAGATAAATAGATAGATAGATAGTTAGATCGATCGATAGATAGACAGATAGATAGATGCCTGGATGGACGAATGGATAGATAGGCAGACAGACAGACGGACAGATAGCTATATATATATATGTATACACAAACACACACTTGCATACAAACACAAGCATATCTCCATGCACGTATTCACATACCTGTAAATGCTTTAAGTAGATGTGTTATGTGCATGTCTGTTATGTGTGTGTGTGTTTAAGTGAATGCATATATTTTCCTGTATACGTGAGGCAATCCCTTTAGCATGGTTGGTTAGCTTTTGACACTCAGAGCTTGCCACCCAGATTTAATCTGCAATGACCTTGGAAAAGCCATAAACACCAAACCCCTATCCCCTTATTTTAACTGTTAATGAGATGATGTGTGGTAAGAAGCTTGCTTCCCTGCCACATGGTTCCGGGTTCAGTCCCACTGCGTGGCACCTTGGGCAAGTGTCTTCTACTGTAGCCTCGGGCCAACCAAAGTCTTGTGAGTGGATTTGGTAGATGAAAACTGAAAGAAGCCCATCATACATATATATGTATATATATATATATATATATATATATATGTTATCATCATCATCATTTAATGTCTGTTTCCCATGCTAGCATGGGTTAGATGGTTTGACTGAGGTCTGGAGAGCCAGCGGCTGCACCAGGTCCAATCTGATCTGGCTATGTTTCTACAGCTGGATGCCAGTCAGGAAGTACTGGCATTGACCACGTTCAAATGGTGCTTTTTACATGCCACTGGCACGGGAGCCAGTCAGGCGGACCTGACATTGACCAAGTTTAGATGGTGCTTTTTACGTACCACATATATATGTGTTTGTGTGTCTGTGTTCACACCCCACCCCCACCCATCACCACTTGACAACCGGTGTTGGTATGCTTACATCCCCGTAACTTAGCGGTTCAGCAAAAATAACCGATAGAGTAAGTATCAGGCTTAAAAAATAAGTCTTGGGGTTGATTCATTCGTCTAAAAATTCAAGGTGGTGCCCCAGTATGGCCACAGCCAAATGGCTGAAACAGGTAAAAAAAAAAATGCTGATTACTTGGTGATGAATACCTTTGATGACAAAAGCTCACACAATGGGCTTTATTGCATTGATTTATGAAGTGGTTGTTCAGAGTTGCTGAATGAGAATAATGTATGGGAAAAGAAGGGTTATCACAAGCGTACCCATGAGAAGGAGTTGGATATTAAGGTTAGATGTTGTGTGGTAGAGAGGGCTATTAAAATTGTGGACAGGAAAAGCAGCCAGCCCAACTGGGATAGTCAATAGGGTGGAGAAAATATCCAGCCAAATGCGAATTACTTATGTAGTCAATCAGATTGTGCCAGTAGATGGTTAACCCCTGTGATTGGTGTAGCATCAGTGGAGGCCCTTGGCCTCGTGATTAAAGCAGCAGACTTGCAGTCGAGGGATCACAGGTTCGAATCTCAGCCTGGGCGATATGTGTGTGTTTATGAGTAAAACACTTACGCTCCATGTGGCTTGGGCAGAAGGTAATGGTGTACTTCTGCTGACTCTTTTGCCACAACTTTCTCTCACTCTTTCCTCCAGCTACTAAATTAAGTACCAGTTGCATACTGGGTCAATCTAATCGAATGGCCCTCTCCCCAAAGATTTCAGGTCTTGTGCCTAGAGTAGAAAAAAATACAATAATATTTTGTTGGGTAAGGCGGTGAGCTGGCATAAGTGTTAGCATGCCAGGCGAAATGCTTAGCGGTAATTCGTCTGTCTTTATGTTCTGAGTTCAAATTCCACCGAGGTCAACTTTGCCTTTCATCCTTTCTGGTTCAATAAATTAAGTACCAGTTGTGTACTGGGTCGATCTAATCGACTGAGCCACTCCCCAAAAAATTTTCGGGCCTTGTGCCTAGAGTAGGAAAGATTATTCAACCCATCTATTATTGTGTGGAGGCACATGGCTTAGTGGTTCGGGTGTTGGATTTATGAATGCAAGATTGTGGTTTCGATTCCTGGACCAGGTGATGTACTGTGTTTTTGAGCAAAACACTTCATTTCATGTTGCTGCAATCCATGCAGCTTGCTAAAATGAGTAATCCTGTAACAAACTTGTGGCCCATCCAGGTGAGGAATATATACACCATAGAAACCAGGAAACCGGCCCCATGATTCTATATGATTTGGGAAAGATCTTTACTACTCTTTTTTTTACTATTATGCTCAATGTAGGATTGGCTTTATTGGTTACTGCTATTATGCTGAATAACATACTTTAGCAGATGTCACATTTTGGAAACTTCTGCATGCTAACAGAAAAATGAAGATCATTCAAATACATTGATGCTATTGGCAAAGACATACAACACAAAACTGAAGAACTACCAAAATTAATGGAGCATGGATTCCTGGTTCAGCATTTTCGGATGTATCTTGGTTATACTCCACATAAAGAAGAAGACATTCTTGCACTGAGTCAGTCAAAGGATTAGTGATAAAGTTCCTAAAATGGAAGCAGGATATAGAATTAAGTGGCCTGAAGATCAACTAAACAAGAACAAAACTTATGGTTAACAACAACAAAAACAGAACACCAATGCCCCAACAATGAAATGGCCACGCTCAATATGCTAAACAGGAATAGGCATGAATGGTATCCAATGGAATGTACCTAATGCAAACAATTTGTACACAATAGGTGCAGTGGCATGCCTGACAAGCCAACAAGGAAGAAGGAGTTAATTTGTCGTAGAAGCACAAGGAAAAGTTAACTGTAGGAGCGCTGAGGAAAGGATTTCATTCACATACCTAGAAAGCTTGCCAAAAGCAGTTGATAGTTTCTCTTACCTGTGTAATCTAATCAGCAGTGGATGTTAGTGAGTTGCAAAAAGCACCATAGCCGGAGTAAGGGTGGCTGTTGAAAACATGACTTTTATGTATATACATGTGTGTGTGTGAGTGTGTGCGTGTGCATGCATGTGTGTGTGAGAGTGTGTATGTGTGTGCATGTGCCTGCGTATGTGTGTATGTGTGTATGTCTGTACATATATACATATGTACACACATACATACATCATCATCATTTAACGTTCGCCTTTTATGCTACCATGGGTGTGACTACATACATATATATAAATATATATATATATATTACATACATACATATATATATATATATATATATATATATATATATATATATATGTATGTATATATATGCATACACACATATACACTTACAAATAAATATGTGTTTGTGTGAGTGTGTGTGTGCATGTGTGTATATATATAAAGGAATACATACATGCACGTATCTATCTAATAATATCATGTGTGTGTGTATGTGTATGTAATATATTTTAAATGTGTGTGTGTAATGTAATATAGTATTACACATGAAAAGATAAAGGGTGACATAGCGAAAATAGAAATAGGAAGGTGGATTTGAGATTAAAACAAGTGAAAAATATGATAGTGGAATATTTTAGCTTCTCTGAAATGTTTTCAAAAGGAAAGAAACAAAAGTACAAACCCACACATACAAACACACACATGCGCATATGTATTTTTATATACAAATATACGCATCTATGGACAAAAATAGAGAAACAAGAGAATGGGAGTACAAGAGAAAGAAAACTTTGAAATAGTCGTACATGAAATATAAACAGAATGCTAGGCGGAGGGAAACTGTTTAGGCTATTATTATAACAAAAGATTATACACTTATGAATAAATAATAGAGGTATGAAAACAAGGAAAAGCGAGGGGGATAGAGACAGAGACAGTGAGAGAAAGGGAGAGACTGAGACAGTGAGAGAAAAGGAGAGATTGAGACAGTGAGAGAAAGGGAGAGAGAAAGCATGACAGACAGGCAAATAAACGTAAAGAAACACAGGGAAACAGGATAAGTTGCAAGTTTGAGGAAGAAATTCTTCTCAATCAGGGTGGAGGGGATGAAATAAAAATACCTGTCATGTACTGGGGATAGATTTGATTGACTGTGTCCCCCTGCTCAACCAAAATCGGTAGCCTTGGGTCAATGTTAGATATATGTATTAACCATCACCACTGCCATAGCCACTGTCACTGCTGCCGCCACCACCACTACAACCACCACCATCATCATCATCATTGTTGTCATCACCATTTTAACGTCCACTTTTCCATGCTTGCATGAATCAGACGGAATTCATTGAGGCAGATTTTTTATGGCCAGATGGCCCTTCCATCGCAAACTCTCACCTGTTTCCAAGCAAGGTCATAATTCTCTGTGGCCAGATATGTTTCCATGGAAGATCGGAAATGAATGACATCACTTGCATTATGGTGACACTAACACACACACACACACACACACACACACACATAATGTTCATATAGAAACATGATTAGTTTCTTTCAGTTTCCATCTATCAAATCAACTCACACAAAACATTGATCATCCCAGAGCTGGTGTTGATGTAATCGATTGGTTGCTTCATCTAAAATTTCAGGCTTTGTGTCTGTAGTAAAATGTGTTAATAAATGAGGAACAAATTTTAAGCATAGAACAATCTCCATATAAGACAACCAAAATCCTTGACATCCTTCTCTCGGCTTCCAGCTGCTCCCTTCAGTTCCTCTTCTGGTTACCCCAGTAATTCAGGAGGGATCATTTCCCTTATACTATTAACACTATTTTCACCCCTTTCTGTCTTTCGTCTTCATGGGTGACTGGCAGTTGTGACTTAATGCCAGTATCAGGCTTTCAACTGCAAAAGAAAAAGGAAGAATGTAGCTTTAACAATTATACTGAAGATTCTTTAGGCTCTGATGCAAGCCCAAGAATATTAAAGGATGGTACCCCATTCTTTGTCAAGAAGTCAGAATTTTGCATCTGTTGGAATCCATGAGATCTTTGTAATTTCCTTTTTGCCATCTCTATGCAAAGTCTTTTGTCTATATTTGAGTGGTTGAGTCTACTGCATCATAGAGGCAAGAACTGTCTGTCTTGCAAGTTATCTTAATGTTTTCAATTTCATTCTATGACTGTAACAATTTTAATAAAAATTTTCTTTAAAAAATACAATGTCAACCATTGCGAAGATTTCTGCAGCTAGAGTACTTATGACAACTCTTCTAATATATTTAGAATGCTAAGCGATGGGCATGAAAATTATCATTGCAACAACCAGAAATAAAATATAACCTCCTTGAGATCCCTCATCTTTCAAATTAACAAAAGAGACATCACTATATGGCTCCAACTATAAACAATCAAAATTTCCTCATCCTGAAATAATTTATGAAATTTTTCCTTCTTTGCTTTCTTCACTGCTTTGTTAATTTGTTGAATCGACTCCACATTTTCCTGTTTTAGAATAGAACTTAACTCACCAACATCATAACTCAAATCTAGTCTAGTTTGTGTGTGGTTAAGCAATTTAGTTAACCTGTCAGTTATCTAAACTTCTGTAATCTCTCTTGTTGATATTTTGTCTTCTAAATTTCTATTATTTTCTATTGGAATATATTTCACTTTCTTTACATAGTTTAATAATCTATCCATTCATTTTAATATCTAATCCTATATATTGAAACTCTGCTGTTTCTTCAGACTTAACTTTTAGTAATTTATGAAGCCTATCGATAACTTGGCTCTGAAAGATCTTTGTACCTGTAAAACAGAAATCATCCACATGTGTAACACTAACACCATGCAGTTTGTTTCCACAATACCATATAAATATTCCCTGATCATACTTTGAAGCTAGTATTCCTAACTTCGTGAATTCCTCTTTGACTGTTAGATACCAGGATCTGGAAGCATCAATCAGGCCATATACATATTTCAAAAGTTTCTGTATATAACCCTGAGGTGTACTGGCTTCTTGAGGAGGTTCTAGGCAAATTAATCTGTCCAGTTGCTTTGCAAAAAAGAAATCTCAATATCCATTCATTTGTATATCCAGCACTGAAAGGCCATAATTCCTAATGCTACATGTAGACTCTCTTTTGAACATGTGGCAGAGTCACTTCCAGTGTTACTAGCATCTCTGCTTTGAAAACCTGTTGCTACAGGTCTAACTTAGCAAATTGTTTTACTACTTAACATTTTATTTGTATAAATCCACCTTATAGATATCTTAGGTTGATTTTGGTCAGGTCCATGCTCATAAACTTAATTTTTAGTCCAACTTTTAAGTTCTCTTTTTTGCTGTGCCCCAGTCAATATTTAATGAGAAAGAAATCATATTTTCCTCATCTGAAGAATTGTGTTTTGCGTTTCTTGTTTGGTCACTTTCTTTTACTTGCCATTCAGATACTCCATGTTAAAAATCCAATCAAAATATTTCACCTTTTTCAATAACATACATTACATATTTGCTTTCATCTTTTAGTTTCCTTTCCCTTCTGTTGTATTTGATCTGGTAATGTTTTCAGAAAACATTCATACCATTTTGAACCACAAACAGTTTCAGAAGCTTTGCTGTCCAGGGACTACATAGCTTACTGTCTCATATAAAATTGAAGGACCGTCACTCTTTTTCTTTTGTTGATTCATCAACATCGTGTTGGTCACAGATTAATATTCATCTATCTGACTATAACGCCTTTTTCTGGTGCCAGCATATAGACAATCCATAGCCCAGTGGATAGTATCGCCACTTACTTAGCACTTCATGGTGTTTTACCTTTTTATTATGTCCCGCTTTATTTCGATTGTCTCTACTTCGTTGGTTGAGAGATTAAGAGGGACGTCTACGTGACAGCGACCATAACACTCTTCATATCAAGTTTCCGGCTTACTTTCGGATTTCTGTAAACTTTTATTATATGCAACATCCATCTCCTTTCTTATTATTACTGAGAAACAGTTTGTGTCAGTCAACTCACTAAAACTGTAATTTTTACTAACTGCTCATTTTCTGGTGATCGATTTGCACTTTTTAATGTCATGTACGCAAGTACGAGTTCTGGCAAAATAATCTTGATCCCAAAGACGATCAAACTGAACGAGGTATACACCGTCGTAATCACTGCCCGAACGATTCTTATGCGATAAACGCCGACTGATTTGAATCCTCTAAAAAGAGTGTATCTATCTTTTGGCACCATATTTATTTCAAGTACTGCTTCCTGAGCCTTTCCTTCGAGTGTTAAAACACAGTTGGGGCTCGTCTTTTCAGTTCTACGCTGGTGCTAATTCCCAGATCTGCATCTATTTCCTCCATCACTCGTAGTTTTCTGTTTTTAACGGAATTGGCGAAAGTCATTACGCAGCCATCTTGTGTTGACAAAACTACGTTCTACGACCAGCGTCAATAACAGAGAAACAACTTTAAAATATAAAACAATCAGCTGCCTTATCTATTTATTTATTTATTTATTTCGCGTGACACAAACAAAATCCACAATAGCTTTCTGTCAGCCTCCTGCCGCTTGATCCCTTCTGTTTTCTCGTTCCTCCATTTCTCCTGATTTTACGTTCTGAGTTCAAATTCTGCCAAGATCAGCTTTGTCTTTCATCCTTTTGGATTTGATAAAATAAACCAAACATTGGAATCGATGTAATCGACCAGCCCCCTCCTCTAGAATTTCAGACCTTCTACCTGTAGCAGAAAGGATTATATGAAGTTCGCTGTAAGTATATTTGCCATTTTAAAATAAGATTATTATTTTACAAGTATTCTGCACTATTTATAAACACAGCATACTGTCGTTTAAATATTTGGCATTTATTTAATTTTTAATGACAGAGAGCATAAAGAAACACCTCTTTTGCAAACAAAGCGATGCTAATTCATCGGCTAGCAATAGGACACACCTTATTTGTTGCATCCAGACCACCTAAAATGCTTCAGGTCAATTAGGTATCGTCTAAGAATATGCCAAAGGGAGTATACTGTTTGTATAAATATGAAGTTATTTTCTTTGTGGGTATGTTTCCTGAGTCCACATATTGAGAAATGGCTGGATATCTGAATATTTATAGAAAAGGGTGGAATTCAGAATTCACCCCCCCCCCCTTCTTCTTGTGCCATACCCTTTTCACTGGCGTCAGCAGTCATTAGCCTTCATACCAAAGAATTAAGGTTCAGACTTTGGTATATTCAGATTTTGCTGTTACTTTTTGCCACCTTATTTACACTTTACTTAGCTAGACTCTTTCTATTCTGAGCTAATCCCTGTGGTATAGGGCCTATTTAATCTTCAGGCAAGGTAACTGATTCGCATATCAGGGCATGTTCGCACACGAATAAGTCCTGGGTACCCTAGATAAAAGACCATCTTCTGTTATTTCACTCATAACTAGAACCCTTGACAGGTACCATCCTCCCAGACCAGAGCTCCTGAAATCTTGGACTCCTCTCTGTGTGTATGCACGTATATGTATGTATACATGTATATATGGATGTGAGTATAGATGTGTATGTGTGTGTGTGTGTGAGAGCATGTCTATGTATGAATGTATGTGTGTATGTATGCATATGTAGTATGTATGAATGTATGTATGCAAGCATATATTATTATATATATGTATGCGTGTATATATGTACGAATGTGTATATGTACGTATGAATATACATATATGAATGTACGTATATCTGTATATATAAATGTATATACGAATGTCTATATAGATGCATGTATATACGTATAAACGTGTGTATGTATTTATGTACGCGTGTATATATATAAAAGTATGTGTGTGAAAGTTCATGGGGTTACATAGCAATTAAACTGTGTATATTTATGTACCGACAATTCAGAGAGGGAGGAAGAACGAACATTACATTTACATTGTATTGTTTAATGACCATACTTGTAACTGTCTAACAAACAACCAGTTATCATTGTGTCAAATAACAGGTAAATTGTGTGTAGCTTCAGATGTCTTTGGCTATAGTCTTCGCCGCTCTCCGCCTAACTATTATTGTATCTATTTTCTCTAGTCAAAGGTATTTAGGTTACTAAAACGAGGACTAGATTAGAGTGATGGATAAAATGCTATGCAGTATTTAGTCACAGCTGTTTCTATCATAAGCTCAAATCTCACCGGGGTTCAATTTTGTCTTTTACTCTTTCAAGGTGTTTTGATTCAATGAAATTAAAGTACCTGTAAACTGGTCATGGATCTCATCACAGACTGATTGATGAAACCTGCTACTGGTATAATGTAAACAGTACTAGCTGTTCCGTGGATGAGTGGTTGGTGACTAAACTGGCTTGAGTAGCTGGCTTCTCTTGTGAAGGTGGGTCTCGACACCCGACAAGATTAAAAACAAGACTTGTCGAAGGACAGACAAGCTCCTTGTGAACCAACAGCCATCCATTTGGGGAAGGTAATTGGCAAACCACCCCCGATATCTCTGCCAATAAAACACTGGAGGGAGCTGGGTTTGTCAGTTTCTGCTACAGTTGAGGATAGACGGAAGCAGAGAGTATGGGAGAATCTGCATTCAGGTGTCACTTTCAACTCTCTCCGTGTTCGGTCTGATCAAGGTGTCGCCTACTTTCAGCTTGTACAAAATTCTCGGAGGACTGGATTGATTCCTTGTCTGTGGCCAGCTTAGATGAACTCTGCATCTCTATCGCACTCAGAGTGGAAGCTGACGTCTGTATAGGATTGAGATGCCACTGTGGAGGCCCCGCAATCCAACAGATTCTCGTGGTCTGTATTGCCACCTAAATGCTGGTTGTTTCGCTTGTCACACCAAGCTACCTAATCATTAAGCGGGCCCTGACTCTTAATATCCCCTCAGTTCTGGAGCTGGCAGGATTATCCAGAAGTGATGGAAAGAGACCAGATGGTCTTACCCTCTGTCTCTGGTTAAAGATAGGTTCCTCATCTGGGACACCACAATCCATGACTCTTACCCCCTCACACATCCTGGACGCTGCAGTAAAGGGAAGGGTCACTGCTTCCAAAACCAAACGGAATAAAACCCTGAAGTATCAGGACCTGGCAGAGAACTATCTCTTCCAACCTGTGGTGTTTGGGACGGTTGGAGGAACTGGGCCACTAACCACAAAGTGCTTGTCATCGTTGACAGTTTTCTGCACCAAGGTGTCAGGTGGTGCCTGTGAAAGTGCTTGGCTATTCCAACGTCTTAGCCTCACCATCGTCCGTGGTAATACTGCAAGCATACTGGCCTGCTTCAGTAGGTTCTGTTGATCCTTGTGGTGTACGGCTAGTTGTGGCACTTGGTGTTGCATTGACATTTTTTCTCTTTTATTTTTCTCTTCCCTTTTTCCCTTTTTTCCCCCCGCTTTTCTTCTTTTCTTTGTCTTTCATTTGTAAAAACTTATATTACGGAAGAATCATGACTATTGTTTAGGATTTTTATTTTAATGTGGTTTTGTATTATTCATCTATCATATACATCTATATATATGTAATAAAAATAAAATCAGTTCCTATGAGAAAGTTAGAACAAAGAAACACTATGGCTTTATCCGATGGGAGAACTCGCAGTTAATCAGGAAGGCTTTTGTTGTAGTGTCATCAACATATTGCAAAGCCTACAATACATGATGACAACAACAACTCGTACAGTACTGAGATCAATGCAATATTTCTAATAATTATGATTACTTTCCTAGATATGAATGAAATCATTACAGAAAACTGAAGCCTAGTTTTTTATCCTTTTGGGTTCAATAAAACATAATACCAGTCAAGTCCTGAAATTGCTTGAATATTTCTAATAAAGCTTCTGAGATGTACATGTCCCGTAAATCCTCGAATATAGTCCGCCCTTGAGTATAATACGCAGGGGATTTTTAGGGGGCTGTACCTCTGAAAAACCTAAACCTTGTGTATAATACGTACCCCTTCTCTAACTTGAGTCAAGGAGGTCTGTATAACGTCCTTGGTTTGTAAACGTATATACGGCAACGTCCTTTATTATTATTGTATATATAACATAATGCAAACGTGTAGCTTTTTTTGTGCACTTTGTTTGCAGAAAATAAAGAAATAACATAAATAACGTCAGTGAAAACTAAATATTAAGTAAATTGCCTTTACATATTTATCACTATCGGTTACAAGCCCGACATCACAAAATGCGTCTGAATAAACATTGCCGGACAGCAAATAGAGACTCGGACATTGCTTAGAAAATATTAAAAATTTTTAACCTCGTATATAGTACGCACTAGGGATTTTGACCTTTAAATTTTCGGGAAAAAAATGCGGATTATACTCGAGGATTTACGGTAATTATAATAGAAAACTCGGACTTTACCTTCCATCCCTGATAAAATAAAGTATTAGTTAAATAGTGAGGTTGATAAAGCTTCCAGCATGTGAAGAAATTAATTATAATAGAAAACTTAGATTTTCCTTTCATTCTTCCACAATTGATAAAATCAAATACAATAATCCCTCGACTATCGCGGCTGTTACGTTCCACCCCCACCCCTGCGATAGGTGAAAATCCGTGAAGTAGAAACAGTACTGTATATTTTTTTATTATTTTTGTAATATGTACATAAGTTTCTGCAGTATTTTTGCCCTGTCTGAAACAAAACTTTATTGCATAGTGAGATTCCAAATTGTCTTTATGTCATCACTGCATTCTGCAAACTAGTCAGTTGTGACGAGCAGTGTTTAGTAGAGTGTGTTCAAAGTACTGCATGAGGCATCTCCTTCCATCTGGAATAACAAAATTCGGCAGGTTAGCTTATTAGGTGTATAGTAATGGTATACTAGAATTACACAAATTGAGGACGGTTATAACTGCTTCTTCTAAAAATGTCTGGAAACTTCTGGAATGTACCTTGTACCTATAGAGTCAAGAGCAGGCATAGACAGCTCATCCTTCTCCCCTTTTATCTAGCAGAGCAGAGGGAGTGGGGAGAGAGAAAGAGATAGATAGATAGATAGAGAGAGAGAGAGAGAGAGCTGCACCAGGTTCTAATATAGCTCTCTCTTCCTCTATTTATTCAAATTACCCATTCTATTCATTACTGTGGAATAGAGTGGGATAACATGAACTAAAGAGTCTTGCTCAAGGACACATAGTGTCATATGGCCCAGTAGTTGAACTGA
Organism: Octopus bimaculoides; assembly: GCF_046866305.1. Classification (NCBI taxonomy): domain Eukaryota; kingdom Metazoa; phylum Mollusca; class Cephalopoda; order Octopoda; family Octopodidae; genus Octopus; species Octopus bimaculoides. Next base: position 74,988,373 of record NC_142938.1, on the reverse strand, counting down.
TGACTTTATGAGCATAAGCTGAACTTCTTAACCACAAGGTCACATGCCTCAACTTATTACTATAGTTTTAAATTTTTTGAGGTGAGACAAGATTCACATACATGCTTATGCATAAATACATACATACACGTGCTTATACACGTATATAAATCCATAGATATATGTAAAGAATAAAAAGTTTTGAATGGTACAACAATGCACTATAATACAAAAAATGGACTATATACCTGTTGTAATTTAGTTATCCATAGTCCGATGATATTTCGGAATACAATTCCTTCTTCAGATATTCTTAGATGGAGGCGCTGCTATAATCTATGTATGTGTGTGTGTGTGTGTGTATTTTATCCCATCTTTTTCCTCCTTCATCGTTGCTACACATCTCCACTTAATTATTTTTAAAATACAAAATAAAAACATAAAGTAAGTAGTCCTGAACATCTTACATAGTTTGTAAACAAGTTTTCTCCTGAGAATACTCTCCCTATATATATATATGTGTGTGTGTGTGTGTGTGTGTGTGTGTGTGTATGTTGTTCCCAAACAACACTTATTTTAGTACTGTTGACACCGCCGGATTGAATGGTACTGCCCAGTAAAATTTTATCCTTTTCAGTTATTCCAAGTGTTGGAACTTCAGACATGGCTTGTACCTAGAAAATAACTGAAGATTTGTTTATAGGATGCGCTTATAAGTCAAATCCTCGACTTTAGGTGAAAATTTCAGGGGATAAAAGTGCGACTTATAGCCAAGTATATACGGTAATCCATTTTTATCAGCTGGGATAATAGTCCCTTGAACTGACTCTTACTCTGGCTATTATGCTTTTGGTGCTGGAGAATAGGATAAACACAGAAGCCATATGGCTGCAAAACAAACTGCTTAACCGCACAAGCTTCCACATAGTTTCCATCTATCAGATTCCACTCACAAGGAAGAAGTGGTCCACTGGAGACTATGGTTGATGCATCCAAGGCACCATGTCATGTTGAGAGATCAAGCCTAGCACTATACATTTCATTATCACCATCATCATCACCACCACCACCATCATCATCATCATCATCAACAACAACAACAACTACATCATCATTGTTTTAATGTACATTGGCGCGCTGGCAGAAATGTTAGCACGCTGGGCGAAATGCTTAGTGGTATTTTGTCTGTCTTTACGTTCTGAGTTCAAGTTCCGCCAAGGTCGACTTTGCCTGTCATCCTTTTGTAGTCGATAAATTAAGTACCAGTTCCGTACTAGGGTCGATCTAATCGACTGGCACCCACCCCCAAAAATTTTTGGCCTTGTGCCTAGAGTAGAAAAGAATGTACATTTTCCCATGCTTGCATGGGTTGGACGGAGTTTATTGAGGCAGCCTTTTGATAGCCTGATGCTCCTCTGGTCACCAACCCTCAGCTGTTTCCAAGCAAGGTCATATTTTTTCTCCCATGGTCAGGCATGTTTTTTGCTGAATATTAGAAATGACCCTAGCTGTCTGATAGTGACCCCCATATACAACTACCAGATGATGCCAAGGCAAAAAGACACACACACACACACACACACACACACACACACACACACACACCTATGTACATACCGTGGAAAACTTTATAACACTGGTGAGATGTATTAAAAATAATAATAATAATCCTTTCTACTATAGGCACAAGACCTGAAATTTGGTGGGAGCAGGGGCTGGCCGATTTCATCACACACACACACACACACACAGAGGATGGGTTCCTTACAGTTTCTATCCTCCAAATCAACTCTCAAGACCTTGGTAGAAGACACTTGCCCAAGGTGTCACACGGTGGACAGAACCTCAAACCCTGTAGTTGTGAAACAAAATTCTTAATCATGCAATCATGCCTACACTCTAAAATCTAACTTTATGTCTGACCACCCCAACTTTAAAATAACCATTGTATTATTTTGTACACAATATATAATCACGAGTTAGTGTTTATCTCTTTGTTAGCTTAGAGAATCATTTTGCTTGTAAAATAACTCAACATCATGTTATCAAAAAACAAGTGTTTAAATGCCACAAATATTCCAGCTGTTGTTACTCTTTGTGTGCTTCTTTGTCAAAATAAAATCATAACAGTTATAAACGACCATTATTCTCATAGCAAATATTAATGCTGTTGATATCAAAGTTTAAAAAAGTAGCTAAGTAACTCATGCTTTGTCTAAAGCAATTACTATGACATATAATTTTCTCGTTAGGCTTAGCTTACGAATGTACATTCTCATGCACTCACATGTGCACACGTGCACACACACACACAGATGTGTGAGCTTGTGTATATGTTTGTCATCATCATCATCGTTTAACATCCCCTCTCCATGCTGGCATGGGTTAAATGGTTTGACTGGAGCTGATGAGCCGGAGAGCTGCACCTCATTCCAGTCTGATTTGGCATGGTTTCTACAGCTGGATGCCCTTCATAATGCCAACCAGTCCAGGAGTGTAACAGGTTCTTTTATGTGCCCCCCGGCACAGGTGCCATTTACATGACACCGGTAATGACCACAACTACAATTCACGGGTGGGTGCCATTTACATGGGTGCCAACCATGGCTGCTGAGTTGAAACAAAAAACTTTGACTCTGACTCCTCTACTATTGGCACCTGCGACTCCAACTCCTCTTTATGTAATTAAGTGATTGTGGTCTACTTAGCTCATAAAGCATATGCATACACCTGTACTTTGAGTAGGCCTATATGTTAGAACTGGTTTATATTAAAGAATAAAGATATATACAGGCGCAGGAGTGGCTGTGTGGTAAGTAGCTTGCTTACCAGCCACGTGGTTCTGGGTTCAGTCCCACTGCATGGTACCTTGGGCAAGTGTTTTCTACTATAGCCTCAGGTCAACCAAAGCCTTATGAGTGGATTTGGTAGATGGAAATTGAAAGAAGCCCGTCATATGTGTGTATGTGTGTGTGTGTGTGTGTGTGTGCGTGTTTGTTTGTCCCCCAACATTGCTTGACAACTGATGTCGGTGTGTTTACATCTCCGTAACTTAGTGGTTCAGCAAAAGAGACTGATAGAATAAGTACCAGGCTTACAAAGATTAAGTCCCAGGGTTGATTTGTTTGACTAATGGCAGTGCTCCAGCATGGCTATAGTCAAATAACTGAAGCAAGTAAAAGAATAAAAGAATACTGTGAGTCAGAGTCGGTATAGTTTTACCAACTCCGACTACCCTTTAATTGTTTCCGACTCCAGGACTCCAACTCCACAATTCCAACTTCATGACTCCGACTCCATGACTCTAACTCCACGTCTTCAAATCCACGACTCTGACTTCATGACTCCAACTCCGATTCTGACTCCACGACTCTGACGCTGACTCCAAAGCCCTGCCTGCAATGACCACGACTACAATGCATAGGTGCCATTTACATGGCACCGGCAGCAAGCACTTCTTTCACTTCTTTACATTCAGAGTTTAAATTCTGCTGAGTCCACTTTGCTCTTTATCCTTTCGGGGTCAATAAAACAGGTATTAGTTGGGTCCTGGCTTTGACATAATTGACTAACCCCGACCCTCTTAGAATTTCAGGTTTTGTGTTTGTGCCGTTTCATGCATGTACAATATACATGGAGCACTCTGTCGGTTATGACGACGAGGGTCCCAGCTGATCCGATCAACGGAACAGCCTGCTCATGAAATTAACATGCAAGTGGCTGAGCACTCCACAGACACGTGTACCCCTAACGCAGTTCTCAGGGAGATTCAGCGTGACACAGAGTGTGACAAGGCCGGCCCTTTGAAATACAGGTACTACTCATTTTTGCCAGCCGAGTGGACAGGAGCAATGTAAAATAAAGTATCTTGTTCAAGGACACAATGCGTCGCCAGGAATTGAACTCACGACCTTACAATCGCGAGCCGAATGCCCTAACCACTAAGCCACATGCCTTCTTAATATACATGAACATATACACAAGTGTGTGTGTGTGTGTGTGCACGCACATGTGCACATGCATGTACATTTGTAAGCTAAGACTAATGAGAGAATTATGTGTATGTCATAGTAATTGCTTTAGACAAAGCATGAGTTACTTAGCTACTTTTTTTGAACTTTGATATCACAGCATTAATATTTGCTATGAGAATAATGGTCGTTTATAACTGTTATGATTTAATTTTGACAAAGAAGCACGCAAAAAATAACAACAGCTAGAATATTTATGGTATTTGAACATTTATTTGTTGTTTTTGATAACACCATGTTGAGTTATTTTACAAGCAAAATGATAGAGAGGCAGAAAAATACCTTGTGGTAATTGTAGCATTTTCTGCTTTGAGTTTGAATCCTTCTGTTGTCAGTTGGCTGGTGGCGGTGGTGGTGGGGGGACTAGAGGGTAAATGCTGTAAGATGAGGAGAAGTTGGAGGTATGAAGTTATTATAGAGGTAGTGGGGAGAGCAGGGGGTAAAACTAGTGAAAAGATCCCTGGTGAGGAGGCTAAGGAGAGAAGAAAGGGAAAAAGAGAGTGAAGGAACAATTGGTAAATTACTGCAAGACTATCCCAGCCACCAACTCTTCAATTCTTTCTTCCTTCACATTCTTTTTGCTATGCTTTCTTGAGGGCAGCTTTGCTCTCCATTCCGGCATGTCATCAGTTGTCACAGACATTTGTCATTTCTTTTGTTGGGTTCAGCATTTTGAGTTTAGTTTCCATCTCTTCATTCAACTCCTTTCTAGGTCTTTCTCTTCCACAGGCACCATCCAGTTTGCGCAGCTGGCACTGTTTTATGTACTGGTTTTGCAATTAGCTGGCAGGCTGGATAAAAATTTATCAGCAATGAAAGCAGTATAGTTCAAAATAGCATTTAGTGTATCATACTTAATGTAGATACATGTCTGAAAGCCTGGAAACTGCAGTATTTTGTCTTGAGGTTACCATAGTTTCTCTAATTTTGAAGCAAAATAATATTTATCCATGGCCAGACATGCTTTCACAGAATATTAGAAATGAGAGACACTGCTTGTATGACAGTGATGCTCATTTACAACTATCACATGACATCGAGACAAGGAGACGCAAACACACACACACATAAACACATGATGGGCTTCTTTCAGTTTCCATCTGCCAAGTCCACTCACAAAGCTTTGGTTGGCATGGAGTTATGGCAGAAGACATTTGCCCAAGGTCCATGCAGTGGAATTGAACCTGAAACCATGTTTTTGGAAGGCAAACTTCATAACCAGACAGTATATATACATACATGGGTGGGTGTGTGTGTGTATGCGCACAGGTTTTTGCGTAGAAACTTTCATTTCTGTAATTACCACCACTACTACTACTACTATCAGCTAAAGACCTTGTTTCATGGTTATGCATTCAAATGAATATAAACTATTTATTCATGTGACATGGTTTCTCTTTGCAAGCTAACACATCGTTTCATCTGATTTATTTGCTATTCCATTTTAAACTGCCACACAATGAGTTTTCATATCAACTTAACGTGATTAAATGTCAACTTTCTGTCATAACAAAATACAAAAGTATTCCAAATAAAGAACAAAAATAAAATAAAATAATAAAATAGAATAAAATAAATAATTCCCTTCCTACCCACAAAGTCGTTCTGAAATAAATATGTTAATATTTATTTATTTCGTTTTATCTTTTTAGTCATGTGGGGTGGAGTGGATGACTGTACCCATGACCCCTTTCGTAGAGCCCCCAAGACTTGTAGGGGGAAGGGAAATGTACCCCCAAATCAGAATTTTTTTTTTATTTACCGAGCATTCCATTCATTTCCCAGCTCAAAAAGGCGAGCCCTGTCCTATGCTCGGGTCAAGGCAGAGAAAGCATTTCGGTTATTCTGTCTTGTAGCTTTGGCACTTCAACGATGTGATTGTTTATTTGTAGAATGACATTGTTGGGTAGGTGTGAGAAGCTGGACCTGGCTGGTGTGAGCATAAATCAGGTTGAATAACTGGGCCAAATACAGCCGGTTTAAAGGCTAAACAGGTTAAACTGGACAATGTGCTAAGTCTACCACCTAAGTAAGCCCTGGCAGGATTTGAACTCAGAATGCAAAGATCCAGAATAGATACTGCAAGACATCCAGTTTGATGCTTTTATATTTCCACTAATCCACCACCTTGGATTGGCCCCTGTTTTAATCAACCCTGGGAGGATAAAAGGTAAAGCTGATCATGGCAGGATTTGAACTCAGAACACCAGGGGTCAGAACAAATACCATGAAGCATTCTCTAACAAATCGGCCAGTTTGTTTCCATCTGAAGTTTTGTTGTCATAGTAACACACTAGTATCTTACCTTAGGTACATTATTACATTATTAGGTAGGATTTAGGATAGGTATTTGGGCATGTTGCTGTTATTGTTGCTGCTGTTGTTTAACTTCAAATCAATACTGAATGAACAGATATATCAAAAGCATTCCATTTATGGCCATCCCATCTACTTACACACACATATATGCACATGTATCATCATCATCATTATCATCGTCATCATTTAATGTCTGCTTTCCATGCTGGCACGGGTTGGACGGTTTCACTGAGGGCTGACGAGCCAGAAGGCTGCACCAGGCTCCAATCTAATGTTTTGATATATGCATATATATGTATGTATATAGCTATATATATATATGTATGTGTGTATATATATATATATATATATATATATATACATCATCATCATAATTGTTTAATGTCTGTTTTCCATCCTGGCATGGATTAGACGGTTTGACTGGAAACCAGCAAACCAGGAGGCCACACCAGGCTCCAATCTGATCTTGTAATGTTTCTACAGCTGGATGTCCTTCCTGATGCCAACCACTCCAAAAATGTAGTGGGGGCTTTTTATGTGCCACTGGCACAGGAGCCAGTCAGGTGGCATTGGCATCGGCATCATTCGGATGGTGCTTTTTATGTGCTACCAGCACAGGAGCCAATTGGGGCGGAGAGGCTGGCATCGACCATGTTCGGACGGTGCTTTTTACATGCCAACGGCACGGGGAGCCATCCAGGCGACACTGGCAACGACCCACGCATGAATGGTGCTTATTGCGTATATATACATACACACACACACACACACATATGTAATGCTATTTTCAGTTATTTTATTTTGTTCTTTTTTTCTTGAAAGAGGAATGTTTAGTGATGAGTTTTAATCCGGCTGATATTGATTTTAAGCCAGCATCCATAATGCGCAGAGCTCGGAGCTCAATTCAATTAACTTGTAATGCTTCTCCCTTTCATCACAAAATAGGTTTAGTGTCAAGTTAAGAGAAATATTGTTTTACTTGTGTGACTAATAATAATAATAATAATAATAATAATAATAAGATAATCCTTTCTACTATAGGTATAATATCTGAAATTTCAGGTGAGTTGGGGGCTGGTCAGTTACATCAGTGCTCAATTGGTACTTATGCCATTGACCAGTTCATTCATACAGTAAAATAAAAATAAAATGAAAAAAAAAGAAAAACACATAGATGTTATTAGACTATGTTTTAAAATCTTTTATCTTTTACTTGTTTCAGTCATTAGACTGCGGCCATGCTGGGGCACTGCCTTGAAGAATTTTTAGTTGAATGTATCGACCCCAGTACCTTTTTCTTTTGGGGTCATTTGTCGAACTGCTAAGTTATGGGGACATAAACATACCAGCACCAGTTATCAAGCAGTGGTGGGTGGGAACACAGACACAAACATACACATACACACACATATATATACGACGGGCTTCTTTCAGTTTCCGTCTCCTAAATCCACTCACAAGGCTTTGGTCAGCCCTAGGTTATAGTAGAAGAGACTTGCCCAAGGTGCCACACAGTGGGACTGATCTTAGAACCATGTGGTTGGGAAGCAAGCTTCTTACCTCACAGCCATGCCTAAGCTATGTAAAGATAAGGGTAGATGGAATAAAGCCATTATGCAGTATATTAAAATATATAAAAAAAATTTTTCAGGGCTTTTTTTGTTGTTTGAAATTACCCAAAACAAATACATAGGTAAATAAATAAAAAAAAAAACTATTTGAAATTAAAATTCAAGATTATTTTAATCTAAAATTAAAATTGAAAGAAATAGAAAATCAAAATTTAATATAATTATGGATTCAATTTAATTCCATGTTCTTAAATGCAGATCCAAATGAACATTTAATGAAATGAATATAAGTTAAGTTATAGGAATGTAGCTCGACATTTTTTACAGCAAAGCTCTTTAGCAATCGCTTAATTCATTGATCAAGTTAATTACAATGTGAAAGGAGATTAAATATTATTTATCCATTTGATGACAGTGTTACTGCTGCTGCTGCTGTTGTTGTTGGTGTGGTAGGTGGTGGTGGTGGTAATTTTAGCATTCTTTTTATTTGTTTCTCAATATTTTCTTTTATTTATTTATTTGATTGATTGATTGTTTGATTGATTGACTGATTGATTTTGATTTTCTCATAGCTGGTACCAACTATTTAAAATACATTCAGTTTGACATCAAATAAAATTAAATTTCAACTCAATTCTATTTCTGTTTCTTTATTCTATTTTGTGTGTGTGTATGCGTGCGTATTTGGATGTGTGTGTATATACAAAGTTCCTGGAATAAATCTATAGATAACATCAGGTAATCAAAACTGTATTGGTGCTTTACTCATCATCTATTTATACATTTTGTATAATTTCTCCATTATATATATATATCATCATCATCATCGTTTAACGTCCGCTTTCCATGCTAGCATGGGTTGGACGATTTGACTGAGAACTGGCAAACCAGCAGGCTGCACCAGGCTCCAATCTGATCTGGCAGAGTTTCTACAGCTGGATGCCCTTCCTAACGCCAACCACTCCGAGAGTGTAGTGGATGCTTTTACATGCCACCGGCACGAGGGCCAGTCACATGGTACTGGCAATGGCCACGCTGAAAATGGTGTTTTTTACGTGCCACCTGCATATATATATATATATATATATATATATATATATATATATATACATATACATATACATTTGTGTATATATATATATATATATATATATATATATATATATATATATATATATATATATATATATACATATACATTTGTGTATATATATATATATATATATATATACATATACATTTGTGTATATATATATATATATATATATATATACATATACATTTGTGTATATATATATATCTATATATATATATATATACATATACATTTGTGTATATATATATATATATATATATATATATATATATATACATATACATTTGTGTATATATACATATATATATACATATATATATATATATATCCATGTATATATATATATATATATATATACACACACACACACACATACATACATACTTACATACACTTATACATATAATTTCAGTGAATAAATTATCACTCACTATTATTTGTATGATTAATTTTTTAAATTTAATTGTTATTATTTTTCTAAATTTTATCGATCTAATCGTTTCTAATTCCCTTACTTGCTCGTTTAATTTCATTCATTTAATATTTTTACTCTCACATATTTCTTTGTTTCATTTTTTTTGTCTTTTCTCTTTAAACTATTTATTCATTTACTTTTACTTTTGTTAATTCGTTTGTTTCTTATTTATTTATTTTCACTTATTGTTATTAGTGCCCGAAAGTTTCAACCAATCAGCAACCGCCTTTTATCGTCCACTCGACTCTCCACTTTCAAACCTCAACTTGCAGCCATTTTTCATACATGAGACTTTTCAATTTAGTTACCTAAAATCTCTCTGGACTGACTACTTTATTAGGTAAGTTATTTCAAACACCTTTGTCACTCTACAAAAAAAGCATATGCTTCACTTTTTCTCCCGCTATTGAACATAACTGTTGTTATGTCGCTAGATCTCTATAAGCAGTCCTAATAATTCGCGCTACTTACTTTTTTTCTCTCTCTACTTCTTCACTAACACACACACACACACATCTGTTATTAAAATATTTCTAATACATTTCTTTAAATTGCTTCGCTGTCATTAACATTCTGTATCATGCTATTTGACTTCTCGACTTTCTCGCTGCGCATATTGTATTATTTTGTTTGTTTTTCTGCTTCATAAAGACTATATTATTCATGTTAACTCCACATTTTTAAATGAAATGTTTATAAGTTCAAACTCACAATTGTTCACCCAACATCTCTCTGTCTCTCTGACTCTCTTTTTTCTTGTTATAAATCATTTGACATATAATACTGTATATATTAACAATATATAGTGCCAAATCATTCTCTAATAATTATTTTCCTCCTTAAATGTTATGTATATAAATCACTTAACTTTCACAAAACTTTGTCACGTTGTTTGCGGGTCACACCTCTTTCCTTAATACATCCCCCCCACAACTCCGATGTTCCTTCTCTTGGCCTTTTATTTATTCATTCCATTCTCTTAAAAATACAAACAATATGGATTTTTTTCTAAATTAGGATTCAAAATATTGGAAATTTCGTTACTTTTAAGAAAACAAAAAAACAAGTTGTCTTGTTGAAAATAATGTCTTTCTTTCAATCAACATTTACAAATCGTAAGGAATAGTCAGTCGTAGGTCAGCTCTGATCAAGCAGATCTATGTGCGATCGAAGGCGTTCTGGCCGTGACCATCTCGTCCTTATTTGTTACGTCGTGTTGTGAACTTTTTTAAAAGACTTCTGTGTAGTTTGAGGGAAATTGTTGTTTATTTCTCACTTCGAAAGACTGCGTAGAGGTTTTTCTCTCAGTGACATTTGATGGCTGTGCTCTTTTTCTTTTGTATTAAACCCCTTAGGGTGTTTGAATGTAATCTTTTGTCTGCTCGAAATGCTTCTTTAAAACTGTCCTTTTTTTCTATTTTTTTTGTGTTGGGGTGGGGTGAAAATGTTTTAAATTTGTGACAGTTTATAGTTATAGTTTGTTTAATTTAGCTTCTTTTCTTTAAAACATCTCTGCCCATCCAGCAACAGTTTTTTTTTTATAATACTTAGATATTGCATGAAGGAAAAATTAGATAAAACTAGACATATTTCATTTAAAACACGAATACTTTTACATTCCATGTATTCTAGATATTTTTGCGACTTATATAATTTGTTTCTGTGTCAAAATTGCATTGTAGAAACGGATGGAATCAATTTTCTTCCTGATCCCCCCACACTCTTCAATAAGTTAATTGCAAGAGGGATGTGGCGGCTGTTTTAAACAAAAAAGAAATCCACTTTTATTTTGTTCCTTTATTATGCATCTTAATTGGAAAATGCGTAATTGACATTTTCATTTCTGTTCCCCTACCTTTTCGATCTCCTTTCGAATTGGCAAAATTTAAATTTTTTAAATCGGATTGTAAAAGAAAAAAAAACAATCCCTATGTGTATACTTAATAGCTCTTGTTTAAGCCCCACCCTTTATAGTTCTGCTCTGATTAAGTACAAATGTGATCAGATATGTTCCGGTTATACCCATCTCGCCTTTTCGTGCAAGAACCACATTGCCCTATGTCTCATTTAGAAACATAAAAATAGAAATCTGTGTAGTGTATTTGAGGGGGGAAATTCGGCTGCTGCTTGTTACACGTTGTAAAATAAAACAAAAGCTTCCTCTTTTATCACCGGTTTATGCCGGGCGAAGAGGATGTGAATGTTTACAATACTTTGTAAAAGCTGTATATAACAGTTATTACGTCTTACAACGAAGTAATCGATTTCTACGAAGTTTCAATTTGATCCAATCGATAATTGCTATCTCATTGATGAACAGTGACTTCCGCTTAGTTTCTTGGAAATTACAATCTGTTCCAGAGAAGTCAGAACCCCCCCCCCTTTTATTTTTACTTTGTTCTGCATCGTTTTATTTTTCGATTATAGATCATTTAGGATCACATTATCCAATGTATCCTTGCTATCTTTTTTTTTTAACATGGTGTGAATTAACAGGGGTTAGGCTGTTATTTCTAGTAAGCTGTACGATTCCCTTAGAAAACCTCGTTTGTTTCATGTGTATAGTAGGGGGGGGGGCGATAACATACACCTGGAACAAATAAACCTCAATATATATATATATATATATATGCCCCCCCCCTGCCTTTCATATGAAATTATTTTCCTAACAGGAATTTCAGGTAACGATCACATAAGTAGAATTTAGACGCACTTTTTGTTGTTGTTGTTAAGGTGGCGGGTTGACAGAATCATTAGCACGCCGGAGAAAATGCTTAGTGACATTTCGTCCGTCTTTACATTTCTGAGTTCAATTTCCGCCGAGGTCGACTTTGCCTTTCATCCTTTCGGGGTCGTTAAATTAAGTAGCAGTTGCGTACTGGAATCGATGTAATCCACTTGTCCACTACCCCCAAATTCCCGACCTTGTACCTGCAGTAGAAAGGATTATTATTATTATTATTATTATTATTATTATTATTATTATTATTATTATTGTTGTTGTTGTTGTTGAGGCAGCAAGCTGGCGGAACCGTTAGCATGCCAGGCAAAACGCTTAACGGCATTTCGTTCGTCTTTACGTCCAGAGTTCAAATTCCACCGAAGTCGACTTTGCTTTTCATCCTTTCGGTAAAGTAAGTACCAGTCAAATACTGGGGAATCAATGAAATCGACCAGCCCCTCCTCCCCTCAAATCTCAGGTCTTATGCCTATAGTAGAAAGGATTATTATTATTATTATCATTTTTAATACACCTCACCAGTGTTATAAAGTGTTCCACGGAATGATGTATATTTTTATAGCATTCCATATGTATTAACATTCTTTTCTTTCAAGTCCAGCAAGATTATTTTTATTTGTCATATTCCATCAATTGCTGGAATGTCACCTTTGGGTCAGTTAGTTACCAGTAGCAACGCTCAGCCATTCAGACTTAGAAAACTAACGTCTCTTTATACTTGACTGCCCGCCACCCTACACCGCCTCTCCACTCTTCATACCTTCTACTACACAAGTGGAACGGACAGGGAAGTTTTTCGAGCCAAAATACCTCGCAGATATAAGGTTACCTTGTTTAGACGCCTGTCCTTAGCTTCATGCCCCTTCTGATTAACGAATATCTATCTGCGCGGCTTGGAAATCTTTTTATTTTTATCGTTGACTGATGGCAGGGCAACTGTTAGGAAATTAATGAGAGGGTTGTCCTGGAAGAAATTAACAGTTAGTTACACTTATTGTCTTGGTGGAGAAATTAATGAACCCTGTTTGATAAATCTTTTTGGCTTTCCCCTACTCCCACCAAAATTGGCATACGTTCACAGCACGTTTTGTATTGACTAAGCTTGAATGGTAAGAAATAAATAAATATAGCTATAGTACACTGTCATGCCATTGAGATTTCTTCCCTCTACCATTTATATATAAACTTCTTTTTCTTTCTTTCTCTTCAGTGTGCGCGTGTTTTATATACGTTGATAAATGACGGGAGAGGGGGAATCACTCTCAAGTATTTCGTGTAAAGATCAATAGAAGGCTACATTCATTTTTATTTCTATATTTTTTTCCTTTTCTAATGAATTACATTCCTAAGTCAGGACACACCTATAATACTATAACAGAAGCTTGTAACGAGTAAAAAAGGTGGGCAGTGAGTTAAGCAGACAAGCAATTTATAAAGAAAATCTGATAATATCCTCTGTAAAGATGTTTCTTTTTATGGTATAATTATTTAACCTTTTTTTCTTCTTTTTGTTTTTGAAACCTGTAAATACCATACAGTCAGTTGCTGGATATTACCAATGCATTATAATTGATGATGCTTGTCAATTATCGAATGAATTTATTGTCTGTGAGGAGACTAAAGTCAATAAAATATCATTATAAAAAATGACCAATCTTTTATTGAAATCTTCACAGCATCTAATTTTTTTTATTTTTTTACGTGGTATAGGTTAAGATATTATTAATTTGTATATTTAGTTGTGAGCTTTAAATTGAAACAGTCCTCTGTATGACTACGTCAATAGATCACGGATAAACCTCTCTCAAATCTACTCCACTGTCTTTAAAACAAACGCATTGGACTATACAAAATCGTCTCTAATTGAGGTTGACACTCGGAGTTTCTCTCTAAATACCCTAGTTTTAAAGACAATAGTGAAATCAGAGTAATTTAGACAACCTTAGTTTGTCTTGAGAGTACCTTTAGACGTCGCGCGCGCGCACACGCACACACACACATACACACACACACACAAAACATACAAACATGTATCTCTTTGGTTGGGTTCAGTCATTCGACTGCAGCCAGTCATTCGACTGCAGCCAGTCATTCGACTGCAGCCATGATGGAGTACTGCCTTGAAGGGTTTAGTCGAACAAATTGACCCCAAGATTTTTTTTTATTTTTAAAGTCTGTTATTTATTCTATCAACCACTTTCGCTGAACTGCTAAGTTACAGGGACATAAACAGACCGACACTGGTTAAGTGTTGGTGGGACAAACGCAAACGATTGGCTTCCACAGTTACTGTGGACCAGATTAACTTGAAAAGGCATTGGTCAACTGGGGCTGTAGCAGAAGACACTCTAGGTAAGACTGAACTTGAAACCTTGAGCTCACAAAGCAGGCTTCTTAACCACGCAACCATGTTTGCACTCAGACATTTTTTAAAAATCAAAAGTTTCTATACTCTTATCCTATAACACTGCGACAAAATGAATTGATGAAGTAAAGAGTCTGAGTTCAAATTCAGCTAAAGCCGGACACTTGAAGGCATTCAAAAGAAAATACCATTAAATTTTATTGCAAGCAGAAACATAAAAGACAAATTCCACTAAATTCATGCTGTTCATCATCATCATCATCATCATCGTCGTCGTTTAACGTCTGCTTTCCATGTTGGCATGGGTTGGACGATTTGACTGAGGACTGGTGAAACCAGATGGCTACACCAGGCTCCAATCTGATTTGGTAGAGTTTATTTAGGTATAGAAAGGCTAGAAACATATTGGAGTTTATTTGTATAACAAATTGATTAATGGAATTTATTGTTGTAGCTCCATTGTAGGTCTACTTGATAGAAGCTGACCAGGACATCTCAGCAACAATAAGGACTTGTAGCGACCAGGTGATGGTGACGAGGAACGACTCCTTTAGCACATCGCAAAGTCGATAGAAATAAAAAACACGAAAAGAGGTTAAATGTATATAAATGCCAAGAAGGAAAAGAGAGACACAACCGGTAGAAGGTTTTATTGATATGTCAACATGTATTTCTGTGTGTGTGAGTGCAACATAATAAACACAATAATAGACAGGCCGTCATGTAAACAAAGTGTATGTGTATACAAACGTGTGTATGTGTGTGCGAGAAATACAGAGTATAGAAAAGAGTCTATAAGGATGTTGAGAGAAATTCCGGACACAAGGATGGTAAATGCCAGTTCGTATGCAAGGTATACAGTGGTTGAGGTGCTGTAACAAGAAGTTGTGGCAGCAAGGCAGAGCCGAGAAGAGATACTGTTGCACAAGAAGTTGAGGCTTCAATGCTGTGGCTGGTTACTTGGTACAGGAGGTCTTGCAGGTTGTATCTGCTGTTAACCATGGTGAAGCAATTCACAAACAGTGCTGATTGAACCTGTGCGAGCGCTGTTGGTGGTGTGTACGTAGAGAAGTTGTAGTCAAGAAGATGATACTGGCGACGAAGATGGAGGTCCTGAATGCTGGACGAAGTGTTGACAAGTCTCCATGAGATGTATCATCATTGGAACTGGTTGTGTGCTCTGCGGTCAGCGGCTAGATTTCAGAAGGTCTAAAGCCGACTAACAACCAGGACAGTGTAAAGCTAGCTATTTATAATATACTATCGGCTCAAACGGGTTCAGAAAAACTGTCCCACGCAACCTTATCTGGAGGTTGCGATTGGTTGGGTTGCACCTTGGCACGAAATAAAACAAGAGACAAAAATGCACCAATACCAACCAATCAGAGTGGTGGACACAACAGGGTCCAAAAACGCGGCCGAAGGCTAGCTGTTAACCACTACGTCCACATTCATGTATATATATAACAGAGCAAGAGAAGAACGTTACACACTCATACACTGTTCATAATATGCAATTTTATGATTTGTAGTTATGGATCAGAAATAGAAGAATGTCATTGCTTGTTTCCATAACAGCTTCAGCCACAGTATTAAGCAGTGATACTGGCTTCTAGAACATTGACATTGTTGACATTTAAGTGAATTCTGAGTATCTTTTGGCTTATTTAATTCTTCCAGGTTTAATCTATTTGCTTTTAGACATGTTGGTTTATACCGTTAAGCATTAGTAAATATGTGTTTGTGGCAAGAGGAAATAATGTCACTTTGGTTGAGTGGACAGGATGTTAGATCTGGTTTTTATTTTCCACAACTAGTGTTGTATTGTGTCCTGAGGATAAACTCTTGTCTCGTTTAATTTAGCAGCTTGATAGGGACTACAAAACTGTAAAATACAAACAAACTAGTTTGACTGTTACGTAAATAATTAAGGTTTTGGATTGAACTTCTTTCAAAAGAACAAAGAAATGATGTGAAAGATCCTTTCTGCTACAAAAAATAACCCTAGAATTATTCCATTCCTTGTTGGCCATTATTTCTAACAATGTGTTAGGATATTGATTTACTACACATTTAACTGAAAATGTACGTCTCCTCTTCAGATTATTCTGTTAAATGTACTGCTAATTTATGCGCATAATTTTGAATTAACCATGCATTATCTTGTAGTTTTGAGATTTCAATGATGTGATTGCTTATTTTTAGAATAACATTGTAGGTTAAGTGTGAGAGGCCAGATCTGACCAGTTTGAACATATAACAGGTAGGGGCTGAATATTACTGGTTTAAATGCTAAGGGGATAATCTATTGGTGTTCACTAGTGTCTGTATTGTTAGGATACCAGTTTCTATGGGGGTAAGTAAACACATGTTGATAACACACTTGTTTTAATTTAACCAATATTCTTCCTATGGTACCAATCGATCCTGTAACTTATATAGTATTAATCTCTAATTAATGTAGTTAGTAAGTGGTGGTGGTGGTGGAGATTAGGGCTGCCAGATCAGTTTCTTAGAAAGCACAAAATTGTTTTTAAAATACGTCAATCATAAATTCTGATATACAGCAATTAATCGTATGTGGGCAATATAGAAATGTTGAACTTCCTCTGTTCTCAGCTTTGTTTCTGCTGATTCTGCTGTTTCCACAGCAGATATGGGTGAAGTAGGCTCAGTTAAAGTCTAATAGTTTATATTCCTTTACACTTATTACTGCTGTGTATCCCAAGTGTTTATAGCTCCAGTATGTGTTTATCATATTTGCTTGAACTATATCAGCAGTATTTCTAGGATGGTATTGTAAATGTGTTTTTGTATGGGGCTCAATGTGTATACAGCTACATGAAGACTACAATAGAACTGCCTCTTGCATATCCCATTGCTCTTTCAATTTTCAGTGTTTTTACTTCACTGTAGATTGTCTTTGTGCATCCATTGATGTGAAGTGTGCTATTTTGACTTCTTTGTAGTTTAATAGATTTGGAAATCCTGACAAGATGTGCCACAGTCCAAGATAGATCTTGATGTTCTTTTTGCACACCATTGCTGTTGAATCTTTTTATTGACCAAAAGTAGTACCTTTATTCTTTGTGTGTCCATACATCATTTTGCTTTCTTTACTGTCTTCTGCATGTGCTGTGAAAGTTGTGGAAGTATTGCATGTAACTTTTAGTATTTTTGTCATCTTGGTGTGCGCTTGTGTGTGTGTGATATATTGGTGACTGGGAAAGTTCATTGTATTTGATGTTACTGGTAAGAAGAGAAAGATGGTGCATTTAGTTGGAGCCAAGGCTTTTGTTTTTGGAGTGATTGATAATAACATTGGAATAATTATCTTGCTGTGTTTGGGGAATTACGGGAGGGCTGTGGCTGTGATGTAATCTGCACTTAAGACTGTGTGTGCATGCTTTTTGTGAATGTGTGTTAAGATCATGTTGGTATAAGTTATCCAGAGATGAAATAATGTCAATGATGATGGGGTTGATGTTCGGCTTGGTTAGTTGTTAGAGTTTCTATGAAAAAATAGAGTGGGGAGAATGCCAAAGAGATAATATTCTTAGAGAGATTAGGTGTTTTTAGTGCGACAGGTCTGAGAATTTAAAAGTACAATAAATGAGAAGGAAAGATAACTGAGTCTAGGTGAGGAAGGGTTATGCAGATAGTTCAAGAGAGCAGAGGCCATGTCAGTTGCAGTAAAAGTGACAGAGCTTAAGAAGAGTCTTTGCATGTATGGTTGAAAATTATGTTGTTCCATTTAGGAAATTACACATTCTTGAAGTGTCGTTGTTATAGACTTGGCAAACTGAGTGCCTGTTTGATATTGTTTGTATTGTTTTTTAAGGAGATGTTAAGTGTTTGTGTAGTAGTTTAGCCCCAGATTGGCTTTGGTCAAGCCATGACTGTCCAATTCTTTTTTAATAGATATGTTGGGCAACATTATCCAATGTGCCGTGCCCTTCCTCCAAAACTATGATTTAAAAGATTTGTCTGCTTTTTTTCTAGCTATGCCAAGGCTCCCTCATTGGCTTGTATTTTGTATTGTAGAGGACAGTGGAATCAAAATCTTACTTGATGATGGTTAGGAGAGCACTTAAGGGGTATTTTTTCCTTCTTGTTGTTGTAATCTATCTTTTGTATAAGGCTTTTAAATGGCGTAGTGGCCCTTATCCATGTTGTGAGTTGAAGAGAGGAACATGTGGGTTGCCAACAGTGAGTGTTCCAAAGATTAATGAATGTGTGCCAGGCAGACTGATGAACCTACATGTTGATACTTTAATTGCATTAAATTGCAATAACCGAACAGTTTATGTCAAGTATTTGAGTAGTTACAACTAAATATATGCTACTAGACATTAGCTTGGTGTTATATGATCTAGTTCACTAGTTAACTGCTGCAATCTGATGTTATATTTAATCAAATCATTTCTATTAAGCTAGCTTTCCTGCTGCAACATCATCATCATTGTCCTAGTTTTATGTTCACTTTGTTTGCTGGCATGGGTTTGAACATGTGATGGCCTACATCATCATCATCGTCGTTTAACATCCACTTTCCATGCTAGCATGGGTTGGACGATTTGACTGAGGACTGGTGAAACCAGATGGCTACACCAGGCTCCAATCTGATTTGGCAGAGTTTCTACAGCTGGATGCCCTTCCTAATGCCAACCACTCCGAGAGTGTAGTGGGCGATTTTACATGCCACCGGCATGAAGGCCAGTCAGGCGGTACTGGCAATGGCCACGCTCGAAATGGTGTATTCTTATTTGTTGCCTTCCTTAATGTATCAGAAGACCACATCTTGTTCATATGTCCCAGTTTTCGCTTGCTTTCTGTGACTGGATGTCCTTCCTTACACCAACTACTTATTACATTCTAATTATTATATTCCATTTATTCTTTATGTAAACCTATGTGTAGACAGACAGACAGACATGTTAAATTTACCCGCTTCTCCTTACATTGACTACATGAAGAACATCTTTAATCAATATTCAACTCCCGCCGAAGTGTCACTAGAGGTACCTGCATGACTTGACCAATCCCAGAGAAGCAAACTAATCTGTTTATATAAACATCAAATCTAGAAGCTCCAGAAGGACTATACTAAATTAACCAATCATTTTGACATCAACCTGCTTGAGTCTGCCCTTCAGTTCCTAATACAAAACCTCTTGCTTTATTGTGCTTATATTCAAATACTTCCATCAAAATTTTGTCCGATTATTTTATTTTCTAAACATTAGTTAAATATGGAAGTTAGTGTTTATATAATCTTTCCAGACGCCATGATTTTCAAAATTGTTTTTGTAGTTGTTTAGTTCTAACTCATACATGGTCAAGTAGATGTATG
Organism: Octopus bimaculoides; assembly: GCF_046866305.1. NCBI lineage: Eukaryota > Metazoa > Mollusca > Cephalopoda > Octopoda > Octopodidae > Octopus > Octopus bimaculoides. Next base: position 74,968,444 of record NC_142938.1, on the reverse strand, counting down.
ACAAACGGCAACCTAACTGTAATCACCTTGACCTTTCGGAAATATCGAGATCTAGAACTACAGTATCCAGTATATTCTTTTCTTAATCAACACAAAATGGTGTGACTTGAGGGAAATTCAGCTGCTGTTTCTGGCAAATCAAGAGACCATATAAAAGCTATCTCATTGGTATCTCTGAGTAATTAACATCAGTGATTTATATTTTGGAATATGCTAATTCTTCACTCCTATTTGTATATGGTATTTTTTTTGTACATCTATTCAGTTATTCTTTCACCACTTCTTCAGCAAGCATGAAGTGTGTGCTTCACCGAAGAGGTCTAATTAGACTGAAACATGTTCAGAACAGTCTCCTTTACATATCAAAATCAGTAAAATATCAATCATTGTGTTAATGTTGTCTTTTCCTTCCTTGCATTATTATTTTTAATTAAATATTTTAAAGCTAACTTCACTTTTGTTTTTGTTGACATTACTATAAGAGAGAAAAGACGAAGACTGATAGGATTTGAACATGGGTGATGGGAGCTTCTTACTTACATTGACACAATGACTCAGCTTAAGAAGGGTGATATGGACTGAATTGTCCTCAGCTAAAGTCATTTCGGTCAGGCTTAGAATTCAGAACAAAAAGGATTTCAACTTGATATAGCAGGGTTTTTTATATGACTCTCTGCTGTTTGTTAATACATCACCACTGTAATAGTAATAATAATGGCCTCGAATTTTGGCTGGCACAAAGCCAGCAATTTGTAGGGGAGAGTGCCACTGGACTGACTCCTGTGCAGGTGGCACGTAAAATACACCATTTCGAACGTGGCCGTTGCCAGTACCGCCTGACTGGCCTTCGTGCCGGTGGCACGTAAAAGCACTCTCGGAGTGGTTGGCGTTAGGAAGAGCATCCAGCTGTAGAAACTGCCAGATCAGATTGGAGCCTGGTGCAGCCATTTGGTTTGCCTGTCCTCAGTCAAATCATCCAACCCATTCTAGCATGGAAAGCAGACGTTAAACGATGATGATGATGATGATGATGGAGTAAGTCGATTACGTCGACATCCCCACCCCACCCTCCAGTGCTCAGCTGTTACTTCATTGTCTGCAAAGTCAACGTCAGCAGAATTTGAACTCAAAGCATAATGAACCAGACGAAATTCTGCCAAGCATTTTGTTTGATGTTCTAGCATTTCTGCCTTTTTAATAATAATGTTCTTGCTGGGAGGCACAAGACCAGCAATTTTGAGGGCAGAGAGGGAGTAGTCAATATCATTGACCCTAATACTTTGCCTTTTCTCCTTCAAGAGTCAAGTACCAGCAAAGTTAACCTTAACAGGATTTGAACTTGAAATGTAAAGAACTGGAACCAATGCAGTAAAACGTTTTTTTCCCATGCTCTAATTATTCTGCCAGCTCATCATCTTAGAGTTGTTTCTATTCTAGGCTCAAGGCCAATGATTTTGGGGGTGGGTGTATTTGATTATATTCGTCATCATCATTTAACATGTTTCTATTCTGACGTAAGTTGGATTGCTTGACAGGAGCTGGCAAGGCCAAGGGGCCGCACTGGATTCCATAATCTGTTTTGGCTCGGTTTCTACAACTAGATGACCTTCCTAGTACCAGCCACTTTACAGAGTGTACTGGGTGCTTTTTACATGGCACCTTGGTTTTTGGATATCAATTCTGTTGTGGTGGGCAGGTCTTCTTGAGTACAGCGATGCACCTCATATCTCAGTCTGCAGTCATCTCCTTCATAAGCCTCAGTGTTTTGAGATTGGCCTTCAATACTTCATCCCATGTCTTCCTGGATCTTCCTCTTCCATAACTTCCCTCCATTTTAAGTGATTGACACTCCTTTATGCATTAACTCAAGTATCTGAATGGTACTTCTTTTTAATGACCTCATAGAAATGAAAGCAGTTCTGCCCTCAACAGGATTTGGATTCAGAATTTAAGGAGAGCCAGAACAAATACCAAAAGGCACTTTGTCAAACACTCCAATGATTCTGACACAAGGCCAAACATTTCTTGGAAGGAATCACACTCAATTGAATCAGTCCTAGTGTAATGATGTTATTTATCACCCTCAGAGTGAATGTAAAATCAGACTTCTTAGGATTTGACCTCTCAAAGGAACATAACTAAATACAAAAGGGTGGCTTGAAACCCACTCCGCCAATTCTGCTATCTATTGTGTTCACAGTATCATGGTATTAACCAGACTATTGGATATTGTTTACATCACTGGTCACAATGCACTTTGTATGGTTTTAACCTTTGAATGATACCACCCTGCTGGCTGGGTGAGCAAGCCAACATCCCCCTGTTTGGAAGACTAATCTGTTATAAAGTTATCCATTTTGATAGTAACCTGCCCAAGACTGTCTCTAGTTCTGTGATAGAAACTTGTTTTAAAGTGATCTAAATTAAAACCTTTCATTTAAATTTCATGTGAATTTATGTTCCAAACAACCAACTAAATTCTTTGTTATTTTCAAAATCAATTGAAACAAAGATTCTATGTTTCAACAGAAATATGGTAACAAAAGAGCTTGAAGGGGAAGGAATTTTGTAACTGATAAATCCTTACAAATAATCAAGAACTTTAATGATGCAACTTTCAGGAACCATCACTTTGTTATCCACAATGAGGGCTGAGTGTGGTATGGTGCTTCTGTCTTGCAGTGCAGAGCAGTGTGGCATGTGAACAAAACATTGGACTGACTCCTGTGCAGGTGGCATTTAATAAACACCATTTGAGTGTGGCCGTTGCCAGTACCGCCTGACTGGCCCTCATGCCGATTGCACATAAAAAGCACCTAGTACACTCTCGGAGTGGTTGGCGTCAGGAAGGGCATCCAGCTGTAGAAACTCTGCCAGATCAGATTGGAGTCTGGTGTAGCCATGTGGTTCACCAGTCCCCAGTCAAATCATCCAACCCATGCTAGCTTGGAAAGCGGACGTTAAATGATGATGATGATGAACACATTCTTGGTCTCTAAGTTTAGTTAATTTAGTTGTACTATTTAGCTACATTCATCTACCTGTTACAGATCATACTTGAAAAATATTTCCTTTTTTATTTTAATAATTGCTATGAAAGTAAGATCTTGTAACTTACCTGAAGAGCATTTGTCATTTCAGTCAATAAATAGGAAGGAAAGTAATTAATTATCTTAAGAGTGCAAAATTTGGAAAAGCTTTATTCAATATTTTGGCTCAAACAAACCCTGATCATGAATCAAAACATTTTAGCAAGCAGTAAAACACAAATGCTTCCTAAGTTGTTAAATCTTGTGCAGCATTGTAAATATGCATGACCAGCTATATTCATATGATTGACAGTCAAGTAACTCATCGAGATTAGTGACTTGAAATACTTTCTTTACTAAGCAAGCTACTATTTTATTTCTATTGAAGCTATTGATAGAAACTATAAATTATGCGTTTTGGCAACACTTGAGGTTGTTGCATTCATATGCTCTTCTCTAATACAATTAGATTTTGTGTGTCGAACGCCTCTCTGTTGCAGTTAGGTTCTGCTTTAACTAACAGAGGCCCCTGTTGTCTTTATATTTGACAATTAGGTTCTGTAGATCCAGGATTATGTTACTGAGCAAAGCAACTGGCAAGTTTCAGGACATGAAAAATGATTATGCGAGAAAGCAAGCTTTGAGCATCCCATCTCCTATAAGAAAAAGCTTATTTGGAAAACTTTGAGTAATGGTAATGATTGTTTTTGTTGAAAATGTGTTCGTTTATTTTAGAGATGAGATAATTTGCTAGTGTTACAATGAGCAATAAAAAAAAAAAATCCCCCCTCCCCAAAATCTGGCTTTTGTTAGGAAATAATATAAAATATTAATGGTATTTTTCATCAGCTGAATCAAATATTTGCTAGTTAGAAAAATTAGCTCTTTGTTTCAGAAGTGAAGCTGTAGTTATGTTTATATGTGTGTATATAATTTCCAACTGTGTTTCTAATATAGGAGTAGAATCACATGGACACTCATTTTGGGGGATCTTCATATAATAATGTAATGAAGGCTGAGGTGGGGGTACAGGAATGAAGTATGCCAGTGATATCTTATCACAACTGTGCATCCAGTTCATGTGTTAGATTTGAGAGAGAGGGTGAGCCAAATCAGTTCTTTATTGCAGTAATTATGTAATTATATACTGCTTATATATATATATATATATATATATATATATATATATATGTATGTATTGGTATACATATTTGTATGTGTGTATTTATAAATATTCATTCCATTTTCTGTTCCAAATTATTCTAATTTAGATATATCATTGGCAGAAGAAAAAAAAGAAGTGTTGGCTGTCCTTACTTTCTCTTTATTTAGCAATGTTGTTTGTAGTTGAACTTAAAGAATCTTGATAAATTAAGTTCTCATTAACTGACTGCAAAATTGGGCTGACCTTTCTTGGTGAAAGCCCTGGTATTTTAATAAACCCTCCTGAATAAAATCAGTCGCAGTTTACAGCCTGAAGCTTCTCCAGCAGATCTTTCAGGTTCCTACACCAAATTTCAGTTTTAGGCTGAAGTTCACAAAAGACACTGTTAAATAACAAGGTGCAAAGTTTTTCGAAATAAAATTTCCAATTATAAACTATTCACCAATGAAATACGTTACTTCTTCATTTCGGTGACTCAAAACTGAAATGTTACAGAGTGGAGGCTGCTTTCATTGCGTAACAAGCGATGAAAAGAAAAAGGAAAGCATGGAGAACAGCTGTTATTGCTGTGTAGGTTCGTCAGCATCATCTGTATTCCATGCTGGCATGGGTTTGAGTGGTTCGACAGGATCTGACCCATCAGAGGAGTGTGTTGAGCTCCAGTGTCTGTTTTATCATGGGGTTTTTGTGGCTGGATGCTCTTCCTAACAGCAACCACTTCACAAATGTACTTGGTATTTTCTTCTATCACTGGCACTGGTGAGGTCACCAGGTAAGTTGTCTTTTGGAACACTGTAGTACAGCTGAAAAGTTTGTTTCTATTAAATGACATTCAATCTATAGCTATCTTGTCATTTTTTTTTAATAGAATGGTAGGTTGTGACTTGAAGGAGATTTGGCTGTTGTATCTAGCATGTTTAGTGACCCATAAGAGACGTGTTCATTACTTCAATTGAAAGCTTTATCTCCATGTGGTGCATTCTGTGCAGTTCAGCCTGATGGACTAAATTTATTCCCTTCTTCATGTTAGAAAGATTTACTGTGTTCTCGTGTAACTCATGAACAGTACCCTTTTGTTTGGTATTTACTGTTGGGTAGATTCAGTTATTTATAAAGGTCTTTGCTAACACTGTTGGTAGTATACAAACTGTTGACCTTCAGTTCATGAGCTATTCCGTTTACATGGTCAGCTATTACTTTCTGTTCGGCTATATACAGTATCAATGAATTCCTTGGTGTCATAACAGTATGTACATTATTGATAACACATTTGTGAAGACACAGATGTAGTACAACATTCATTTAGTCTTGGAAAATAATTTCTCTTTAGTCATGCTCCAGATAATGTCGACCAACAGACACCAGTGTTTCAGTATAATTTTTGCCTTCTCAGTGCCAAACACAACCCCAGTCATCTGAAGCTGGTTAGAAACTTCTGTGCCTGTATGAAGATTGCAAACAAAACATTTGCTGATGTGTGCAGAAGTGTGCCAGGCTGAAACTCATTTATTATATACACTTGAAACTGCAGAGATCAAAATAATGATGTGTACATCATTTATGTACACTTTATTTTGATCTCAGCTATCAAATACTGATTTAGTATTAATTTCTCTCCCACAAATATTTTTTTGTATCAGTTTACTACTTATTTAGTCCTGAATCAAGCTGACTTAGTATCAAAAACAGTCTAGCCTTGGCCATCCCTTTTTTTTTATTGTCTGGGATTATATTATCTAATATGTTTTCTCTTTTAAGACGAAACGATGTGATTTGAGGAAGATTTAGCTGCTATTTCTCACTGGTCAAGTAACAATATAGTCTTCTTTAAAAGTATTGTAGTGATAGTATACATCCCACTGCTGCTGTTGGATAGCCTTGGTCCCAGTTTCAACTGAAAGATAATAAATCCAACCACTGAGACTTTTAGCATTTCCAGTGCTTTTGTCAATGAGTTGTACCTTTCTGTTATTTAATTTACTGGTGTCACTCAGTTTTTATACCCATTCCTTTATAGTAAACTAGTTTACTATAAGGTCAGCAAGTATTGGCAAAGAAGACTGCATGTCTGCTGATGAAAAGTAAGAAGACAGAAATAAGGGAAGTTATCTACCTTCTCTGCTCAAAAGTATGTTATCTAACATATAATATGCTTCCGTAATCCCATTGTGTTTTATCTACTGTTGAAAAACATTTTAAATGCTCAAACCCACTAAGATGCAACCTGCTACCATTCCCATAAATAATATACAGGGTGTTCAAAAAGTCTCTCCACCGTAAGAATTTTATTGCAAAAGAATATATTGGAATTTACAAGACTTTAAAAATTCACTGTGGAGAGATTTTTTGAACACTTCTGTATATTGAGAAAGAGGGAACAAACTTATATATCATAGATTCTTTGATTCATGTTTGTAATTTTTGAAATGAAAACAATAAGAAAATATTGTGAATCCTGTCAGATATTGGTGGCTTTATTTATATAACTCAGATTAATGCCAAGGCATCACTGGAGAAAGAAAAAAAAAGCAAACCATTTTGGAATGATTGAATCATTTTATTTTGCTTGGTCTACAAATATCTGCAGTAGATATTTTACTGTAATTTTTTTAGAATTTGTTAATATAGTTGTGGTAAGAGATTTTTCTAACCACATAGTTCCAGGTTCAGTCTTACTGCATGGCATCTTGGGCAAGTGTCTTTGACTAACTCCTGGCTGACCAAAACCTTGTAAGTGGATTTTGTAGACAGACACTGAAAGAAGCCCATTGTGTGTTTGTCTTTGTGTCTATGTTTGTTCCCCACCACTGCTTGACAGCCGGTGTTGGTGTGTTTATGTTCTTGTACCTTCGCAATATGGCAAAAGAGACTGAAAGAATAAGTACCAGCCTTACAAAAATAACCACTTAGGTCAGTTTGTTTGACTAAAATTCTTCAAGGCTGTCCCCAGCATGGCCACTGTTTAATGATTGAAACAAGTAAAAGATTAAAGACACACACACACGCACACGCACACGCACACACACACCACACACCACACACACTCTTAATGTGTGTCAATTATATATGTTTACTTGCATGTATTTGTATTGTGCTGATGATACCTATTGAACCAGAAACATGTTCTCAGCTGCTTTCTTGTCTCAAAACAAAAACAAAATGCTGTCTTTTCCTTTCTGACAGGTTGAGGAAAACTGTTGATTCCTTATGATTATCTCACCCTTCTCATCCTGGATTAGTTGCAGTTGGTGCTAGGTTTTTATTTACTTTTCCTCAAAACAAAGATGGTTTCATGAAAGTTAGAATTTATTTTGTAAGGTATTTAGTATACTTTTGTCTTTGTTTCCAAAATTCATACAACTGGCCATCTTAAGTTATTTTTCTCAGCTCATTTTTGTTTTACCAGCATGCACACATACATTTATATATATATTGGGTCATCCCATACATAATGTGGGTTTTTTTTTATAATTGTATATAAAATATACAAGGGTAACTGTGTGTAACATTAAAGGCATGTTTTTAATGAAGTATTGTAATGCATTCCTAATTTAGAACCTGTTTTTATATTTTGGTAATTCAAATTGTCAATTGTGAGGTGTATGCTTTGACTTATGCTTGAGTCATTTTGAAGACATGACCAATAATCTGAGGCTGTTACAAAGTTTCAATTACTGTATTGTGCTAAAAAGCAGAATGGATAAACTCTTGACAAGATACAACAGTTGACAGATGATGTATGAGGCTGTTGCTCTTTTAGAAAGTCAGCAACTATCTTATACCATAATTTTATATTGACGACTAGCTAAACATCTGACAGATCCTTCTGAACTCATTCTACACAAGTCGTTTTGCATTCACTGCTGTGTAGTTTGCTTATTCCATAAAGAGAAAAAACTGTTTTTACCAAGAGAAATAGTTCTTCACCTAATTTTCATCAAAATTCTATCACTTGGCCCACTGTTGTTTCCCTAATTGTTAACAAGTCATCTGAATAATCCATAGCTTTCAGTTTAAGGTTATTTTGCTGTTACTGCAAAAGCTCTCTACTCAGTCTATTTACTTAAAACCTTCTCTCTCCATGAAATTCATTACCAACTTTTCCATGTTGTTCTTAACTCTGAGCTGTCTTTTTGTCTCCCAGGTCTCGTTGGTTTTGAATTGTCGTTGATGCTTCTGTGATTTTGCTTTTATCTAGGTTGGGGTGCTAGCCCAGCGCAAAACCCATTTTTGCCTCTGGTAAGAGGTGGTCCATATTGATCTGGCTGCTACCTTTGACCTGTCCAGCATGGGAGGCTCTACCAGGATCCTGCACTCCACTGGCCTCTTTCTCAGGGTCATTGAGATACACAAGCAGCCACTCTGCCACAAGAACTGGACATTGTGGTGGTTTTCTCAGTCTACTATAATTCTTACATTGCCTTGCTATCATTAAAAGGTAACTTGCATGATGCTCGTTGATTGTGACCCTTACTACCAACCAACACTTTAATGTTTTGCTCTGATAACTTTGAAGCTTCAGGAAAAAAATTTGTATATACTCTTTACTCTCTCTTACTCTTTTAATTGTTTCAGTCTTTTTGACTGTGGCCATGCTGGAGCACCGCCTTTAGTCGAGCAAATCGACCCCAGGACTTATTCTTTGGAAGCCTAGTACTTATTCTATCAGTCTCTTTTTGCCGAACCGCTAAGTTACGGGGACGTAAACACACCAGCATCGTTGTCAAGCGATGTTGGGGGACAAACACAGACACACAAACATATACACACACATACATATATACATATACATAGATACGACGGGCTTCTTTCAGTTTCCGTCTACCAAATCCACTCACAAGGCTTTGGTCGGCCCGATTCTATAGTAGAAGACACTTGCCCAAGGTGCCACACAGTGGGACTGAACCCGGAACCATGTGGTTGGTAAGCAAGCTACTTACCACACATCCACTCCTACACCTACTGTTAATAATTATTTTTTAATTTCTTGCAACTTTCTCTTTATGTCTCTGTAAGTGGTTTACAAATGAAGAGCATTAGGAGGAGGAAAATAGTTGGACTTAGCTTAACCTAAGACACTGAAATGAAAGTGGAGAGAGGCACATATTTTGGAATCCTCATTCTGGGACTGTAAGTAGTCCCAACTAAGAATTACCTGATAGTTTGCCCAATGTCGGATTTCCATTGTTTGAACATTTTGAGGAATAATATAAACATTGCACAAGATTGCATAAGAAAGTGGAAAGATTTGGTGTAAACATAATAACAAGGAAAGGAGAAGTTTTATTACTTTCTTAGTGATACCTTGTTGTAATACATACAGATCTCCTCCTGAATTTTTACTCCCAACAAGCACACCTATTCCTTTCAAACACAGTTCTCTTCAATGACATCTGCTGCTTATCTCTTGTGGCCTTATCTACTTCACCATTTTAGCTCCATATAGATGTCGGTCAGTCTTGTCTGGTTTATCTTTGAAGTTTCTTGACTATCGGTTATACTACATTATCAGTGTCTCTCTTTCCCTCACTCTCTTGGCATAAAAATATTTCATTATGGCATGTAGAAGCTGGCCCTTGTGGTTATCTTCAAACAGTATGCTACTTGATGGGGCTGGGGTAAAAAAAAGCATGAAGCATGGTAACACCAAGCATGACGATGTGGGCACCAAATGGTTCTGAAGGTTGCAAATGTTTAGTTGCCTAGTTACCAACATTGGTTCTCTCATCAGTTTCAGGTCATTATTTTAAATGTGTTCTGTGGCAAGATTATATATGATTTAAGTATGTGTATACATGTGTGTGTATATATCCATATGTATCTATATATGACTGTATAATCATGCATGCACATGCACACATAAGCTGCTCTCTCTCTCTCTTCATCGTCATCATCGTTTTATATCCGTTTTCCATGGTGTGTTGGGAAAACCGTCCAACCCATTCCAGCATAGAAAATGGACGGTAAATGGATCAGATGAATATGTTATTGTTTTACAGACAGATGCCACCTGCTAGGGAGAAAGCCAGAATGCATACAAGTCTCTCTCTCTGCTGCTCGAACAACTTAAGCCATTTTGCTGCCTGTGAACCTACATGACACTAGGATATAGATTTAATGTGGTTGTGTATATAATGTCATTGTGTGAGTGTATATATAAGTACCATGACATTTCATTCACTTTTGTGAATATATTATTTTGTAGAATATTTTCTTTTTGTTTCTGTGAACAGTCACACGATTTTCATGGTCCAATAAAATTCGCAAGACAATGCGGAAGATGTCGACAAGCAATATTTTCATTGTGATTTTGGAACATGAACATGTGCAAAATGACTTGCCATATGCTAATAATAGCATCGAGCATTGGCACAACACATTTAACAAGTGTGTTGTCATTACTCCTCTTTCATTACGTAGACCTGTGAACGAAATTTAATGTGAGCAAAGTGTAAATGAAGTATTTATTGCACAACTACCTGCTGTTCGTGATGGCCCACCAAAAAACAGATATCATACTGTTAACGAATGACTAGTGCATTGTAATTGGATATCAAATAATTAATGATCACGTATTACTTGCTTATATGAAACTGATACAGGTAGAAGCTTTTAAAATTTTCTCGACGTTCTTTAAAATAAAATTTTTTTTGGGAGGGAAATTATATTTTTATTCCACATCTAAAATTGTTCTACGTTTTTTGCAAAAATACTCTATGGAAAGTCATTTAGTTCTTTAGTGATAAGTCATGCTGAAATATGTATTAACGACAGTAAATATGTGTATGTGAAATGTGTATTTATGTTTGTTCATTTAACATTAATTATAGCCTGAACTTGTTCAGATACCTTGTAAGTGGAATCTGATTGACAAAAATTCTGCAGAAGCCCATCTATGTGTAAATTTTTTCATCAGTCTAACCTCATCAATAAGAAATGGTAATTTTGAACAAAGTCCCTTGAAATATTTGTTCTGCACCTAGTTACTGACACTCCCTTTTCATCCCCGCGCCAGTGATTGACCAATTGGGAACCTGTGACCCACAATGCTATGCTGTTCACCAGTTGAAATGTAAAATACACAGATTGAGAAGATAACTTACAAACAATGACAGAAGCTCATATCTGTTGTCTTCTTTAGACTGGAAATGTTGTTGACAATTTAGAAGACTTTCTACAATTCCCATTGATCAGTTTATTTTTTTGTTGTTTTCCTGTTACCAAACCAATAATTAATTTTTATTTAGCTTCACTTATAGTACAAAACTATTTCTTAACCTTATATTTGAAAGAAATCCAGTAACCATTGCCAACTATAAATCATTGTCTTTCAACATGTTGTTAAAAAAAATATTTGTATTTTTAGTTTGAAATAGGTCAGATAAGTGTAATTAGGGAGGTTTATCTAAATATTTCTTTTTATTTATAGCTAATGTAATTAATTATTACGTTAAACCTATTTCTATTATTTTGATATAATCGATAGCAGTTTTTTTTGGGGGGTGGGGTGGATTTTATTTTCATACTAGCTGGCCCCGTGCCATCAAAAATGACGGCTAATTGTATTTTATATATAAATAAGGTACAAAATAATCACACATACAAACATTCATATACTTCCCTTGTACACACACACACACGCATACACACATATACTCACACAGAGTTGAAATGCTGTTTGATTTTTCTTTTCAGCATTGAATGTTTACCATCCCACTTCAATTGCACACACATACACACAAACACACACGACTCCCTTTTGCATATACACATGCAGAGTTGAAATGCTGTTTGACTTTTTTTCACCGTACAATTTCCATCATCCCACTCCCAAATTTGCCATCACCCCTTCCTTCCTTATTCATCTATCACCCCTTCCTTCTTCATTCATATGTTGTGACAGAGAAAGACAAGAGTATTATTATAGAAGATTTCTTTGTGTTCCATCTAAGCTTTTCTCTGCATTTGATTTTATCCTAATAAAACCCTTCCATTTTTAGTACATGAAAGGATGAGCCAACAGAGAGCCATCTAATGCTTTCCTCTATAAGTGATTTTATTGTAATCTCTCATCCTCCACTTTTTATTAAAAGAAAGGGTGAACCAACAAAGGAGACTCTGTTTGCTCACTTGATCTATTAGAAATAACAGCCAATTCTCTTTCAATCACGCCATACCATTTGAATAAAAAGTACATCTTGAACAATGTAGTTCTAAGTTCCCTACATGTAGGCAAAAGAAAATGATGGAATAAGCCATTGGTCATGGTTGGAATGGCTTTGACCATTTTGATAGGTCAGCTCAATCAGGTTGACCTGGGGCTAAGCATCAAAGGATTTAGATTATAATTTTCAGCTTCATTGACGTGTTTATGTTAATACAGTTAATTACAGTAATGAAGCAACACTGAAATGTAAATGTTTATTAGCTATAAGCTTATCATTAACATTAAATGCAGATCATTAACTACCTATATATATATATATATATATATATATATATATATATATATATATGTGTGTGTATATAGATGTGTGTGTGTGTATATATATATGTATATATGTATATATATATATATATATATATGTGTGTGTGTATGTATATATATAAATTGTTCAGTTATGTTGTAAAGATTTATCAGATTTAAGTGTTAAATGGCTTTGAGATAGATATTGGGGTGGTTTAGGCTTTGTTGGATTTTCCCATTCAGATTGCCTGTCAACATTTTGTCTTCTTACTTCAGATTGTTGCTATGCTGTAATGGCATCTACAGTCATTGAACTCTTAGCAGTGTTTTCGTTTTTTTTTCTCTTCTCTCTTTTTAAATATGGCATTCTTTTTTTTTTTTTTTAGTAAGAACTGGAATATTAGAAAAGAAATTTAGTTTTATTTGAAGTCTGAAATGCTCAAAGGTTTTATCGTGCAACTTTTAACATATTAAATATTTCTGGTAATCAACATCAGCGTACAACCACTTTCCATGCTGGCATGGGTTAGGTGGGTTGTTATGGTCGGTCAGTTCTTATTTGATCTTAACTGTGTCATAGACTTCGTGGAGGATCATGTGTTGCTTTTTTGACTTTTCAATTTTCGTTTCGCTGAAATTATTAAATAAAAGGTCTTTTTGTAGGGCTTTTTGTTTGGTTCAGTTGGCTGAACAGGGAAATGCTAGTATTTACTGTTTTCTCTATACTGGGTTCAAATCCTGCCAAAATTTACTTTGTTTTTCATACTCTCAGAAGACTAACAAATAAACATAAGAATATAATGGACTCATTTCAGTTAGCTTCAGCATCACCTAAAAAACTAGCTTTATGCCTTTTCAGATGCTATCGAAATATGTTGCTTTTTAGAGTTTTCTTTTCACTATAATTTTCTGTTTGCTTGTTGTGTCTAAAGGAAGTGGCAATGCTCGTGTCTTTTGTGGTCCCTCCAAGAATGATGCTGTTAATGTTCTGTTGAAACTGCTGCAAGCTAACACCTGCAGGAAAGACTTGAGCAAGGAAGTGATTCCAGAGGGATAATGTTCTTGGGAGGAAGGACTGAGCATAGTAATTTGTGCAAGGCCTAGGGGTTGGACAGTAACAGTAACAGTAAGAGAAGAAAATACTGCATCAGGGATTGTTTGAATAGAAAACGTACAAGGCTTTATGATCTGAGTTCAAATCCTGCCCAGCTTAACTTTGGTTTTCTCCCTACAAAATTTGATAAAATATATCCTATGCAAATTCCTGGGGTCAATTTTTAATTAACTAATATACTTGAAGACTGTGTCACAGTAATGGTTGTTGTCTTACAACTGAAAATACTGAAAGAATGAAATCTATAGTTTAAAATATCACCACTGCCATCACACATCAAAACATTCAGAATCACCTGGCAAAAATTCAATTAAACTCCGTGTTATATTACTTCCTACCTCTGAAACGCCTTTACCTGCTTCACACATCTTGTGTTTGTGAGAAAACTGATGATTAATTCATATTTTAGAATAAATTTAACATTACTGTCACAATTTAATAGTAGGTCTGCTTTTTTTCTTTTAAATTTATTTTAATAATTTTCTTAAAAGCTTTTCATTAACCAAGTCTAACTTAGTTTTCCTGACTAATTCAGTAATTGAATCCTTTACATGCTTGCATTCCACTTTGCTTGCTTGGCTAACTTCATGGAATTTTACTATTCAGGAAATATGTCCTATTTGTAAAGAAACTAAAATTAAGCTTATATTTATTCAGTTTTTTAAAGCTAAGAAAATTATTTTCATTTTAAAAATTTCCTTTTTTTTTTTTTTTAATTTAAAGCATATTTAAAAGAAAATTTCCCTTTAAGACATTGTAAGTCCTTTGTTTTTAGTAAAAAATTACTATGGCTGCCTTGAAATACAAAACTTTCAGTACACGTTTCTTACAACAATCTCCTTTGTATGCTGACGAAAATCAATTTGTTATTAGTATGAACTGAATATGATTTAGGAGGTAGGGCTTTTAATCACTGAACTAGATTATTGTTTTCAGTAACAGCATTGATTTAATCCTGTGGTTATCGGATATCAATGCAGTATTTTGTTTATCATTAACATATAAGTAACATATCTTATAATAAACTATTATCTGTACTATTGTAAGCTCATGGAAAGCTATTTGTAGTGCAGTTTTATTTGCTGACTGTCGCTTCACACTTAACCAGCTCTGAATATCTTTCGTTCTGATTGCAAAACCAAAGGCCTAGTCTTCAGCAATACAACACTCCTTCATTTTTATTGGTTTCATATGGACATCCCTCACATTTCAGAACTTTTATGCTCCTGAAAATTTTGCTATGATATGGATGGAGTTCCATAATGCGATAACTATTTTTCTATTGACTTCTATGTTAGATAGCAGTCAGTAACAAAATCCATTTTGTGTTATGGAATACATTACAGCAAGTTTTTTATGAATGTAACTCCTCCATTAATGCATGAAATACCTACCTGTATTACAAAATATTTTAGGCACAGGTGTGATTGTGTAGTAAGAAGTTTGGGGTTCAGTTTCACTGTGTGGCATCTTGGGCAAGTGTATTCTCTCAGGCCAACCAAAGCCTTGTGAGTGGATTTGGTGATAGACAGAAACTGAAAGAAGCCCATTCTACTTTCATTCTCTTATTTCCTTCTATATTCCCTATCTCCTCCTTTCCCATAATGATTCATTATTTTCGAACTCAAACATTTACCTCTATTTAACCATCTCACATCATCTCTGATGAAGGGATATCCATAATATCCCAGAAACAGCTGTAAGACTATATCTCTTTCCTTATAAATGTCCTGAAAACTCCTCACAGCCTTGGCTTTGTTATCTCTTTTTGTCTAATATGTGTGTGTGTGTGTGTGTACAGTGGGATCTTTGTGGTTTTCGTCACTGGGATTGACAAACTTTATAAAACATCAGACAAAATAGCTCACAGCTTTTGTTTTAGCTCTTTGCATCCAGTGTTCAAATCTCACTGCGGCTAACTCTCCTTTATGGTCAATAACACCATTTAAGCAGTGTTTATTGCTAACAGGATAAATGTAATCAACTACGCTACTCCCTTCAATTCCAGAGTCACTTTTACCATAACACGCTTATAGTTAATACATTGGTGAAAATCAAAATGGCACATGGTAATGATTAATGGAAGTGGAGACATAAAGATGGAAATCCTCTTATCAGCCATGGAGACCAGAATCAGCATAGTTTTTGGTGTGTTAAAGATCTTTACATTAATTCCATGGTATAACTCCAATGGTTGTGCCAATGATACTGAATATCACTGAAATGGTGAGCATACAATGATGAAATATGGGGGGGGGGGGGACACACCAATATTCAACTGAAATGAGACACAGACAGACAAACACAATATAGTAATGTAAGATATATACATTTGTACATTTGGGTGTAAAACACACACACACACACACACACACCAGTGGTAGTCCTTTGACAGGACAAGGAAGACATAACACTGAATAATGAATGGCATGAAAGAGAAAGAAACTGTTTCAAACTGAAAGAAAAGACAAGAAGTAAAAGGTTGTCTGACTTCAAAGAAATTTTTAATAGCAAAGGCTGGATAGGATTGAAGAACTATTCCCCCATCCCTCTACCCCAGTTTCCTGTTTTTTTTTTTTCTTTTTACTCTCCTTGGCCTTCTTTCCCTCTTTCCTAGTTCCCCTACCCACTGCTAGCATTACCACTGAGGGGCCAATCCCAAAATTCTTCTATCCTATTCAGCCATTTTTATTGAAAATTTCATTGAAGTAAAACTCCCTTTACTTGTCTTTTCCTTCTGTTTGAGACCAACATTTTCAAATTTGTTTCTTTCACAGCTATTACTCAGTGATGTGTGTGTGTATGTAATTTTATATTTATAGGAGTGGCGCAGGCGTGGCTATGTGATAAGTAGCTTGCTTACCAACCACATGGTTCCGGGTTCAGTTCCACTGTGTGGCACCTTGGGCAAGTGTCTTCTACTATAGCCTCGGGCTGACCAAAGCCTTGTGAGTGGATTTGGTAGACGGAAACTGAAAGAAGCCGGTCGTATATATATATATATATATATATATATATATATATATATATATATATGTTTTTGTGTCTGTGTTTGTCCCCCCAACATCACTTGACAACCAATGCTGGTGTGTTTACGTCCCCGTAACTTAGCGGTTCGGCAAAAGAGACTGATAGAATAAGTACTAGGCTTCCAAAGAATAAGTCCTGGGATCAATTTGCTCGACTAAAGGTGGTGCTCCAGCATAGCCACAGTCAAATGACTGAAACAAGTAAAAGAGTAAAGAGTATATGATAAACAGGAACTGGTGTCTTACTCTAAGGGAGATACATGGTTACCACAATGTGTGTGTGTGTACACGCGTGCATGTACATTTTATGACAAGAATAGTCTGTTACCAGACAGGCTTGCGACTTACAAAAAAACAGTTGCTATCTTTATAAAGTGACTAAATTTAACCATTTCTCTTTCAACAATCCATACTCTATATGATTTTCTTTTCTTTTTCTAAAATGAGATAATCCTGCATTTTTTATTTTTCAATCACTAAGTACATTCTTTCCACATTAAAGTTAATGTCTGAAAATAACCAGTCATTACCTCCAAGTATGCAAATTACTCCTTCAAAATTTTGTTGGTCATTCTTTTAAAATTAGTCGACAGTTTCTCAGTTTGAGAAACTATTGCCTAATGATAGCCGATGACTCAATAACAGCGCTTAACAATATTGCTATGGCCTGTTTCATAGATTATAATATTTGTTTTTGTTGAGCTGATTAGGGTTGGCATTTCATTTGTTCTTGGTAAATTTAATTCATACCATTTTACATTAAGGGGTGAGTGACCTTTTGAATGTCCACAAATCATCACCTGAAGAAATTTTCCAATGTGATTAATAAAGTTTCTCTGATTCTAAGCTCTAGCTCAATAATGTATAGTGATCCTCCAAAAGCATATTTTCTTATTTATCCCATCACCTCACTCCCCCCTCTCATTACTTCAATACTTTCACTAAAGCAAGATAATATGCTTCTGTCCAAAAAAAAAAAAAAAAAAAAAAAGAGAAAAACCACTCCAGTGTCATGCAAATGGCACGTGAAAATACCCATTACACTCTCGGAGTGGTTGGTGTTAAGAAGAGCATCCAGCCATAGAAAAACCATACCAAATCAGACTAGAGTCTGGTGCAGCATTCCACCATGCCAGCCCAGTCAGACTGTCCAACCCATGCCAACATGGACAACGAATGTTAAATGATGATGATGGAAAATTATACCACTTTAGAACTTCTCCATATGCTTCTTGAAATCTTTTTTTTAAAATTTATTTTTTAACCAGGATCATCTCTTCTACATTCTGTTCATTCAAGTATTTGCAATTTATAGATTTAATGCTTTGATTCTCCATCATCATACACACAGCTTACCATGTTTGCATTGACTGGTTGGGTCTTCCCTACCACAGCATTTCACCATATGTAGGTAGTGGTGGGGGAGTAGCTACCCAGCTGAGCGAAGAGGCTTCATTGTTGTCAGAATAGGTTATAATACTTCAGGTGATAGGGGCTGAAGCCAAGGAGGCTGGCATTGGTTTACCATTAAAATTAAATTATCATCATGAGGGTTTATTTCTGATCATTTTCAGTTTTATCTGTTTTGGAAATTATTGCTTATAGTACCATTTTGTTATGGCATACAAGTCAATGTATAGTACAGTGTAAAAATGTGGTACAAACATTCAAACAGTCACTCTCTTTCCAAATACTGCTGCAATTCACATGGGATTTTTGGTCCTCCAAAGACATTTTGATGTATAGGTCAACCTACCTTTTTTGGCTGTAAATTTGGGTCTGAAAAATTTGACTTGAAAGCTGAAAAATACAGTAATTAATTTAGAATTTTTAATGAATGGTAGTGTCTTCTTGACTAATCTAAGATTTTAGTCACATCAAATTGTATCACTTACATATTAAGATTAAATGTTTGAAATTTTCCAAATATCTCTATAGATTTTAAATCTTAGCTGATTGCTTATTGTCAGAGTAGAAGATAGAGCTTTCAATATTTCCTACTATAAATCTACATTTTTTTTTTTTTAGTTTATAATTGTTGGTTTTTCATTAATTAAGATTTAATTCATTAATTGCATTAGTAAACTTACTCAGAATGATAACCTCTAAAACAGGATTATATTTTAATTATTCAGTTTTTATTATTTTCTTTTTACTTATTTTGTTATTTATAATGGGGAGGGGGTAGTAAAAGTCAAATGGTAGCTTGTTGTTATAGAAATAAATACATGTGCAAGAGTGGCTGTGTGGTAAGAAGCTTGCTTCCCAACCAAATGGTTCTGGGTTCAGTCTTCTGGGCAAGTGTCTTCTACTATAACCTCGAGCTGACCAAAGCCTTGTGTGTGTCTGTGTTTGTCCCCCCACCATCACTTGACAACCGATGGTGGTGTGTAACTTTCTTGTTCAGCAAAAGAGGCTGATAGAATAAGTACTAGGCTTACAAAGAATAAGACCTGGGGTCAATTTGTTCGACTAAAGGCAGTGCTCCAGCATGGCCGCAGTCAAATGACTAAAAGAACAAAAGAATAAAAGAATACTACCCTGTGAAAATGTTTTGAGAAAAGAACTGTGTGAAACCAAGATATTCATGGGAATTATAGATCTTCCACCTTATGCCATCATAGTAAACCATGAGAATGGGCCACTGAGGAAGCTTGACCTGCTAGTAATAGCAACCAAATCACAGCACATGTCTGCGATAAAAGAAAGAGCATTTGATAATGAAGACTTACATTATACTGTAACTGGAAAAATAGGTGAGATGGTCTTGGCTAGAATATCTTTGATCACAGATCTGCCTGATCTGATAGCATGTTCAATAAAAACATATTGATAACACTTGCAACTGCTTCTATTACTCTGAGTTGACCAACTCCTTGTGAGTGAATTTGGTAGATGGAAACTGAAAGAATTTTGAAAGATGCTCAGTGTTTGAGTGTCCCCTTTCTTAACATCATGTCCTAATTGTAAACAAACTTCGCTGCCATACATATGGTGGTGCTCATTTGCAGTCTTCCATGGAAACCTATCTGGCCATTTTGCTGCTCATGCTTGAAGGACTTGGGGGAAATATTACTTTGCTTGGAAATGCGTGAGGGTTGGTGACAGGAAAAGCATCCAGCTACAAGGAAGATACCTCAGTGAATTTCATCTTACCTAGGCAAGTATGGAAAAGTGGACTTTGGTGTTAGCTTAATTTTGATTGAGTGAGGCTATGATCAGATATTCCAGCCCTGACCTTCCTGTTTTTTATTCAGATATAAGAACTACGTTATGTACTGTTTCTGTATGTAAAACAGTCGGATGGATCAGAGGGAGATTTGGTGGCTATTTTGTAACTATTTTGTAACAGGCTCTATCATTGGTTCCTAACATCGTTATCATCATCATTTAATGTCTTCCATTTATGCTCACATGGGTTGTTGGATGGTTTGACAGGAGTTGGTTAGGCAGAAGCTTGTACCATATTTCTGTGTCTGTTTTGGCATGGTTTTTTTATGGCTGGATGCCCTTCTTGACACCGACCACTCCACAAAGTGGGCCGGGTACTTTTTATGTGGTACCAGCACAGGTGAGGTCAGTTTTGGCATGGTTTTTTACAGCTAGGTGTCTTTCCAAATACCAACCACTTTACGGTGTGGACTGGGTGTTTTTTAAGTGGCACCAGCCCTGGCAGGGTCACCGAGTAACTTTGCAAGACAAGGAATCTTTGAGAGGGGAGGAGACATTGGAGGAGGTGATCTTGTGCCAGATGATGAAAGGTTAGAGTGTGACAGAGAGACAGAAACAGATGTCTTACTGCAGAGAAGGTACATGGTTACTCAGCCAGAGAGGGAGAGGAAGAAAGGTAAAGAAATTGAGGCTCACTTTTGTTCATCTCCAATTTGTTTACATAATAAGCTGGGGTTACACTACACATAGGCCCATTCTTTGCCTCGGGCATATGAATGATGTGTTTATCATTATTAAAAACATAGCTGACATTCTGGATTTTGAAGATAAGCTGAAGACGAATTCAGATTTTAAAATACAAAACTAATATGTAACTATCATTTCTCTATGGGCATATTGAATTCTCTAGGTATAACCTAACAACTTTGGTATCAGTTAAGTCTTCTTAGTGAGTATATATACTGATGCCAGTAAAGATAATATTTTTCATCTGAAAAATCTATTTACTTTTTATTAATAAACGACCTGCAAAAATAATCATGAGAATTAAACAAATCTTAACCAGCGATAAGTGCCCCAACATATAAACTGGAAATGATCCTTAAAAGTATGGTCTTTAAGGGTTGTAAGCTTTATAGTCCTAGGTACATGATCTGTTTTAGATATAGTATACCTCAGGCTGTATAATAATGTGCCTTCTCTTTTTTACTTAAGATGGGATGTGATTTCAGTGAGATGTGGCTATTATTTCAGGCATATAAAGTGACCAATTAGAAGTTCTTTTGTGTGTGTATTGGTTAACCAATGCTTAGAACTCTATGTAAATCCAAATTTCAATCAGGTGTTAAGCATAATTTTCATCCGATTTTCTTACAATGTTATGTACATTTGAATATAGGGTAACTGTTTCCAAGGTGTTCTACTTTGTGAAGACGTCTTATAGCAGCCAATATTTTAGTTTTCGCTACAAACAAAACTCATAATTTTTTGAGGTGCAGATATTGGTTTCCAGCTGCTATTTCATATTAGTATTCCTACATAGAAGAAGCATCTCAACATCATACCTTGACTTGCACCAATAGTTTAGTTGAATCATTTCAAATTCACAGCCAGAGCATTTGAATAACTTATAACATTATAAGACTAACTTCTTTTGTGTGTGTGTTTGTGTAATAATTTCAGTTTACTTTTTTGTGTTTCACCCCATAGTTTAGTTCCATTCCAATGAGCTAGTTACAGGTCAGCAATTTGGAGCAATAAAATAGTCTGTGTTTTTGCTATTATGGTAGTAAATGATAGAATCAGTAGTACTACATAGTGTTCAAATCCAGCCAAAGTCAGCTTTACATTCAATTTGGGATGAAGATCAATAAAATCTGTATCAAGGACCGAAGTTAGTTAAATTAAAGCTTCCCCACCAATCTTTAGTATTGTGCATTATCCAATTGGTAGATGTTGGTCAAAGTGACATGTGAGATTCCGCTACATACCTGTGCATTCTATGTTTTAAATTCCACTAAAGTCGATTTACCTTTCAACCTTCTGGGATCAATAGAATATATATCAGTGAAACTCTGCAGCTGATTTAATTGATGATGCTTCTTCCCTCCAAATTTGCAGTTGCTTTGTACATAAATTTTTACTACTACTACTACTACTACTACTACTACTATAAACAGTAATGTTTTTTCTGCTTCTAGAAAAATATATTGATCTCAAGACAGTATCCATTCAAAGCTCCTTTGGTCTCCTCTGTTGAAATGTCCTCTCATTCTTGTTTCTGTATTGATCACCTGACACAATATTTCTCTCCTTAAAACATAATTTACTAGCATTGAAAAACTTTCAAGCTAATAAATAAGTAGCATTTATTATCTCTTCCAATGTCACATTCTTTCTGAGGTTAACAACAATGACCTTTCTTCCCTCGATAAATAAAAAAAAACGAATAAAAACAAAAAGTATGTCATTACTATAAATTATTTTCTTTCATTGTATGATTTTGTAACTAATTCATTGACATAACCATATAATAATCTTGTGAGAAACAAAGATTTCTAAAGGATTTAATCATTGTAAAGGCAATGCTTGGTCTTGCAAATTATGTTTCAAGGCTATAAGAAAAATGGGGAAGAAAAAAAAAATGGTATTGTTGATAGTAAAAGATATCCTTTCTAATGGAGAGAAGGTTTTAATCTGGTTTTGAAATCTTTGCACTATTTCATTTAAAAGTATTAAAAGGAATTATTTCTTGTTAAATTGCTATATAACCCTTTCGTATTCAAACTAGCCATATCAGGTCCAAATATTCTTGCTGTTCTATGTTCAAACTGCACAGATCAGGCCTCTCACTAACCCTTACTATGTCATTCTAAAAACAATTACACCTCAAAGATAGTGTGAATAAATAAGCATTTGACAGAGTAATGTGAAAGCTGAAGGGTTAAATAATGTCAAATATATTCTGAAGATGATTATCACTTTTCAAGAATTTCAGTTCAGTTTTATTTCTAGGCTAAAATCATTTATTTTCTTTCTCTTTCATTTTTATTTGTAGCCAGTTGCACTTTCCAATTGCTTAGTATGTTGGTGGAGTACAAGTGGTAGATTGGTAGAATTGATAGAGCAGCAGGTGAACTAAATGCTTTGTGTTACTTAAAAACATCTCTTTATCCTTGGAGCTCAGTTTCCACGGAGGCTGATGTAGCTTGCACACAGTAGAGGTGGGAGTGGTGGCAATCATACTAAGCATAATGAATAAACCAAATGAGTGATGCATAATGGATATCTCTGAACCTTGTACAAGTCCAGATCCTTTCATGGCAAAGAGCCATTTGTACCATGCTGAATTCACTGAAATGAAACATATACCAGTGTCTGCCATGCAATGCAAGTTTTATTTGGCCAAAAGCAGACCCTAACAGGTTGCCATTGAAGTTGAACCAATGGCAATTAAGCAGTGAGTATAGCATGCAGGTGGAGGCGCAATGGCCCAGTGGTTAAGGCAGCGGACTCGTGGTCATAGGATCGCGGTTTCGATGCCCAGACCGGGCGTTGTGAGTGTTTATTGAGCGAAAACACCTAAAGCTCCACGAGGCTCTGGCAGGGGATGGTGGCGAACCCTGCTGTACTCTTTCACCACAACTTTCTCTCACTCTTACTTCCTGTTTCTGTTGTGCCTGTAATTCAAAGGGTCAGCCTTGTCACACTGTGTCATGCTGAATATCCCCGAGAACTACATTAAGGGTACACGTGTCTGTGGAGTGCTCAGCCACTTGCACGTTAATTTCACGAGCAGGCTGTTCCGTTGATCGGATCAACTGGAACCCTCGACGTCGTAAGCGACGGAGTGCCAACAAATAGCATGCAGACATATACACAAGTCCACTGCTGTTGACTAAATAAGTATTAAATGGTAATGTAATCTGAGATAAGAAATGTCCAACTGTAACAATAGTCATGGGTAGAACACCTTAAGCGGTTATAGATCTGATCAGGCTTGACCTGTGGTCAAACATGATAATGTAGGTAATGATAAAAATAGATTTCCTCGTGCCTGAGAATGAAATCATCTGAGTAAATAGTGTTCAAGTTGTGTCGTATGTTATATCTACCAGAAAAATTAGGTATTTCGTTTATTCATTGTACTATATTAGTTGTGTAAGTATTTTATTACTGCTGTGATAGTTCCAGTGTTGAGAAAAATTTAGCTGTTGGTTTAATAATGTGATTACTAAATTTCATTAATGTGAAGTTATTAACTACAAAATACTGCTATTACATTTTAAATGCCAAAGACATCTGAATATCTAAGCTTTTTTGCTTTTCAGTATACTTAATAATTATTCCTTGTTAACGAGTTAATTACTCACTCATTCTTTTTAGCTAATTATTAATTCTTTAAGATTTTTTTTATTAAAGTCTGAATGTCTCACAAGTTACACTGAGATTAATAACCTAAATAGTTATGAGCCAACAATGGAGCCTCTATGCAGTTACCTGGTCTGCTAGAAATAGCAACCAGATCTCCCTCAAATCACATCCTGTCATCTTAGGTAAGGAAAGGACACATTGGACAAAGTAGTTCTACATTGTTACTTGGATGACTACTGTTGGATTGCCTATGATAAGGAGGTCTACTCAGTTATTTTTCTGTTATAATTCCATTAATATCTAGGTCGATGCCAGCCCCCTCCGGCTCCTGTGCTGGTGGCATGTAAAAAAGCACCCACTCCACTCTTGGAGTGGTTGGCATTAGGAAGGACATCCAGCTGTAGAAACACTGCCAGATCAGACTGGAGCCTAGTGCAGCCTCCTGGCTTCCCAGACCCCAGTCGAACCATCCAACTCATGCCAGCATGGAAAACAGACATTAAACAATGATGATGATGTACATTAAGAATCAAACCTAGTATTTGACTGCTATTTAATTTTATCAACCCTGGAAGTATGAAGATCAAGGTTAGTCTTGGCAGTATTTGAACTCAGACATGGCTGCAAATATAACCATCAGCATTTTTAATGATTCAGCCATTCCACTACTTAAACATTTCTTTTTACATTTTACTTTCTTGGGTAGTTTTCTTTATTTCTCTTCATCCTCTCTATTATTTAAAGTGAATGCTGGAGGTTTTCTATTTGACAGTGAAAAATTACTAATAATAATAGTATATTGGCTGAAAGTACTTCATTCGAAACCTTGTCATTAGCATTTGTGTTGTGGTTTCATAATGAGTGGAAACTTTACCAGTGTGTTCAATAATAAGGCATCAAAGTGAATGACTCTCCCCAGACACAACAATATATATATATATATATATATATATATATATATATATATATATATTGAAATGACATTCGAGCGTGATCGTTGTCAATGCCGATGGACTGGCTCCTGTGCAGGTGGCACGTAAAATACACCATTTTGAGCGTGGCCGTTGCCAGTACCGCCTGACTGACCCTCGTGCCGGTGGCACGTAAAAGCACCCACTACACTCTCGGAGTGGTTGGCGTTAGGAAGGGCATCCAGCTGTAGAAACTCTGCCAAATCAGATTGGAGCCTGGTGTAGCCATCTGGTTTCACCAGTCCTCAGTCAAATCGTCCAACCCATGCTAGCATGGAAAGCAGACGTTAAACAACGATGATGATGATGATATATCTTTGTGTTTGTCCTTCCTCCTGCCATTTGACATCTGGTGTTGGTTTGTTTATGTCCTTGTAACTTAACAGTTCAGCAAAAGAGATGGTAGAAGAAGTACCAGACTTAAAAGCAAAAGAAGTACTGGGCCAGTTTATTTACTTGAAACTCTAAAGTAGAAGATAAAAGATATCTCTACTTAGTCTTAATACTATACTGGAATACACTGGAAACGAACTTAGTATTTGATTGGTACTTTATTTTATCAATTCCAGACAGAATAAATGGCAAAGTTAACTTTGGCAGGATTTGAACTTGCTGTATTTAAAGAGTGCAGGCATTTTGTCTGCTGCTATGTCTAGCTTTTCTGTCAGTCCACTCCATTAACCTAATTGAGAGTAGAAATTCTTTTGAGGAGTAGTAGTTAGCAACAGCAGGAAGAACATTCACCTGTAAAACTGCTCGAGAAATTAATAGTTCAGCTTGAAAAGAATCAAGTTTGTAAGAACACTCAACTTGCTGGTTATGGAGAGATTGGATATAAAGGAATTAGCTTTAAAAAAAAAAATTTTTTTTCTAAAATGGGTTATTCTTTTGGCACACCCTGATGTCAAAAATTCACTTCTATGGCTGCTTTTACTGGTTTCAATCCTTGGATTGTGGCCTTTTGAAGATATAAGTCTATCAAGTTGACCCAGTACCCCCTATCATTTTATTTTGAAGTGTCTGGTGTATATTTTATCAGTCTTTTTCTTTCTCTTTTATCAAACCACTTATTTATGAGAGCATGAACAAGTTGTCAAATAAAGACACACACTGCTGATGATACATACTCACTGTAGGATTCCACACAATCTCTGTTTGCTGAATTCACTCAAGGTCTGGGATTATAGTTGAAAACACTTACCCAGGGTTCCACACTGAGGCTGAACCCAAAACCACATGGTTTTCAAACTAACTTTGTAACCACACAGCCAATAATTCTTTTTTGCTTTATATATATATATATATATATATATATATATATATGGCACCATGTGACGCCATGTAGAGGCACACAGCACACTCTGTAAAGTGGTTAGCATTAGGATGGGCATACAGTTGTAGAAACCATGCCAAATCAGACTGAAGTCTGGTGCAGCTTGCCAACTCTGGTCAAGCCGTCCAACACACACCAGCATGGACAATGAATATTAAAGGATGATGATGATGATTATTTAAAATACCGATGTTATCAGGTGGCCAGCATGGGACTAAAGACCTCAAAGGTAATAATTATTATTAAAATTATAATTAAGGGTATCTAAGAGATACCCTTAATTATATTTTTAATAATGCATAAATATATATTATATATATATATATATATATATATATATATATATATATATATATACTTGCATTCTTGTCCCATTTTGTATTTTTTATACATATATATATATATAAAAGGCGCATGGCTCAGTGGTAAGGGCGTCGAGCTTACTATCGTGAGGTTGTGAGTTTGAATCCCGGACCGGGCTGCGTGTTGTGTTCTTAAGCAAGACACTTTATTTCACATTGCTCCAGTTCACTCAGCTATAGAAATGAGTTGTGATGTCACAGGTGCCAAGCTGTATCAGCCTTTGCCTTTCCCTTGGATAACACTGGTGGTGTGGAGAGGAGAGGCCAGTATGCATGGGCGACTGCTGGTCTTCCATAAACAACCTTGCCCAGACTTGTGCCTGGGAGGGTAACATTCTAGGTGCAATCCCATGGTCAGTCATGACCAAAGGGGATCTCAGCATATATATATATATATATATATATATATATATATATATATATATATACATACATACATACATACATACATATAAAGTATAATTTATTCATGCTCAGAGTTTTTCAAAAACCGAGGTTCTCTTATATATATATATATATATATATATATATATATATATATATTATGAAGTGTGTGAGAGGTGTAGCTGTGTGGTAAGAAGTTTGCTTGCCAACCACATGGTCCTTGGTTCATGTTTATGGATTGTACCTTGACCAAAGTGTCTTCTATTATAGCCTCAAACTGACCAAAGCTTTGTGAGTGGATTTGGCAAACAGAGACTCAAAGAAGCCTGTTGTGTGTGTGTTTGTCCCCCACCACCTCTTAACGGCCAGTGTTGGTTTGTTTACATTTCTATGACTTAATGGTTCATCAAAAGAGGTCAATAGAATAAGTACTTGTGGTTGATTTGTCAGACCAAAAATTCTTGAAGACTGTGCCCCAGCATGGCCACAGTCTAGTGGCTGCAACAAGTAAAAAATGAATGTCAACGAGACAGAGACTGTGAGATGCTTGTTTATTTTGTCCAGAAGAGATGTGAATGTTTGAGATGTATGGTACAGAAATAATTTGTAGGTAGTCAAAGTAGAGAACTGACTGGATAGTGTCTCATGAATCTGATGTCATGGAGTTCAGATGAGCTAAGCAAATAAACCAGCTAGAAGACTATCAAATATTCTTTCATAAAAAGAGTATAACTTGAAACAGGAATAGTTGAAATGAATTGTGATAATAAAAAGTAGTTATAATAATAATAATAATAATAATAATAATAATAATGTTCTTGCTGTTAACTAAGATAAAAACCAACAGTAAAAATATTAGGAAAAAAAAAACAAATCAGTAAAGATTTAGAAAAAAAACTAGATAAAAGAAAACTGTTTCAATACAAGCATTGTGTATGTAAGTGTGTACCTGTACAAATTTATGTACTTTGTGTACAATGAAATGCCTCACGACAGGTTTGCGTTTGTTTGCTTTATATACTTTATCATCCTCAGTTGCTTGCTTGCAGGCTGGCTAGACATATAAATTTACTTTTTAACTAAAAACAAGGAATGTTGGTTTTTTTTCTCTTTCTGTCTTTCTTTGAAAACATCAGTTCTGAAAACAGAAAACCAACGAACTTCAATTTTCTTTGTGTGACTTTTGAAAAGCATGTTTTCATAACATGTGGTGAAGAAGCATAAACCACACATGCAAGCATGGCTGTGTGGTTATGAAGCTTGCTTTGTAACCTTGGTTTTGAGTTCAGTCCCACTGCACAGCACCTTGACTGATTATCTTCTACTATAGCTCTGGGTTATCCAATGCTGTGTGAGTGAATTTGATAGATAGAAATTGCATAGAATCCCATTGTTGTTGGTTTTCTTTTATGTATTTTTTTTTTGGTTTCTATCCACTGCCACAACTTGACAACTAGTGTTGATTTGACTAAAACCATCAAGGTGGTGCCCCAGCATGGTCACAGTTCAACAACTGAAACTAGTAAATGAAATAAAAAAATACACATATCATGAGTCTGTGTTCAGTTCAGACTACTATTTTGTAAATTATTTTTAGAGGCTCAGCCAGTTTGGAACAACATTATATACACTCTTTAACACTTTGGTAAGGCCTTCAATGGAGTATTGATCTTTAATTTGTCAGGCACAAATACATAAACCGGGACAGTATATTCTGATACCCTTCGACATAAAAGAAAAAATGACTTGTGTCTCTCAATCTTAAGAAAGGTTAAGATTGAGAGACACAAGCCATCTTAAGAAAATCATAGCAGTGAATGCTTAATTTTGAGATGAACAGATGTTTTCAGGTCTGCTATTTATTTCTGACATCTAGATCATCTGAAGCATGTAAAAGTAAATGGGAAGAGATAAAGATTTAAATTCAAGAACTACTAGTTTGGGTGTGTAAAATGTTATCTACTTCAGCCAATCTAATTCTAACATTATGCATTAGGAGAGAGATGATGTTATCTTCAAATAGAAGACCTGGACTAAATGCAACAGAGTGAACTCTGCTAAAGGCACTCCAATGTTCCAGATGGTGGTGTTAGGCCAGTTGTTGGATTAAGTCTACTTTTGAAATAAGGCTGTCACAGCATTGGAACCTGGGTTAGGAAGAACCACAATGAATACAGCAAAGTAATCTGATGTGGCATTCCTGCAAATCTGCCATGAGTGTGTGTGTGTGTGTGTCTGTTTGTATATACATGGCGCAAAACAAGGTGGGAAAAAGTACTCAAATACTAAAGGTAGAACAAAATACTAGAACAAAAAGCTAAAAAATTCTTCACAAGTTTTTACTTGGAATTTCTCTATAACTGTTCATCAGACAGTTGTAATAATTCAGAATTATAAATAAAACAGTCTGTGTGGGTGTGTGTGCATGCACCTCTTTGTTTTCACAACAGTTGGAAAAAGCATTACTTGCATGAAGTGGTGTCCTTCATTTCAATCTTCTTCAGCCATGGGGGAAATGTTACCTTGCTTGGAAATAGGTGGGGGTTGGTGACACACCAGGCCTCCACTTGTAGCAAATGTGCCTCAACAAATTGTGTGTGACCCATGCAAGCAAAGAGGAGTAGAACATTAAAGTGATGATGATATATAAGATTTGGCAGGCTTCCACACAGTTTCTATTTGCCAAATACAGTCACAAAGCATTGATCAGCCAGGGTCTACAGTAAAAGAGCATCACCCAAGATGCTGTCCAATGGTACTGAATCTGAAACCCTGTGGTCGTCAAGAGAATTTCTTGACCAAAAATAAAATCACTATTTTAGCTAAAATAGAAGGCAGCTATCATATTCTCAGTGAAAATTATATTCTATCCTTCAGATAATGACCAGATTGAAAAAAATTTGACTTGTTTACAGTATTTATATATATATCACCACCATCATCATCATCATTTAGTGTCCTCTGTAAAGTGGTTGGTGTTAGGAAAGCCATTTAAAAACCATTCTAAAGGAGACAGTGGAGCTTAGTGTCACCCTCTCGCTCACCAGCTTCGGTCAAACTGTCCAACCCATACCAACATGGAAGATGGATGTAAAATGATATTTATTTTTTATATAATAAAGGATAGAATCCTGTTTTTGGAGTTTCTAAGGTTGTTTTTAAGCATCATTTGGCGTCTATTTTCAGCATGTGGAGAGGCTTGTTTTCCGATCCCTTGTTATAATTATGTATATAATTATTAATATAATACCTATACACACACACACTTGTATGTATGTATAGTAAATGTGACTAAACAAAGGTAACAATTTGTGTTCCAGACTGGAAAACAGCATAAATAATTGTTTATACCATCTGTGCCACTCAAATTGCCTTGAGATGTAAAGTACACATTTTCATTCTCTGTCTGTGTCATCTGTTGTTCATTGTGTTGTCTAACACAATACTTGAATTCAGTATCTTTTTGCTACACTATTGTTATTTCACACTTGTTATAATCTGCTCTTTTTTTTTTCTTCTTCTTCTTCTTCATTTCTAAAATATCTCCTCTTAAAAAATTTCTGTAACCTCCATTAAACCTGGGCACACCCAAAATCCAAATAATTGAATATTAATGATTTCAAGCTTATAAACTGAAGCGCAGTGGTTCATGACATTGTATTTATTGCCCTCTGAGCATATTTTCACTCTGTTTAATGTAGTCTTCTAATTTGTCGCTTCACTTATAATTCACTTGTTGAATTGAAATCTTTATTTTAAAATATTCCACACACGGCAGTTTTTCTTTGATAATAACTTGTATTTCATTAACTGCCAATATTATTCTAGTATCCATTTAAGACTTCTATTATAAATGGGGTTCTGTAAACGCCCTCCCCCCAACACACACACTTTTATCTTGACACCATTTTATTTTCTAACCTTTTTTTTATTTGTCATTTGACCATGGCCATGCTGGAGCACCGCCTTTAGTCAAACAAATCGACCCTAGGACTTATTCTTTGTAAGCCTAGTACATATTCTATCAGTCTCTTTTGCCGAACTGCTAAGTTATGGGGATGTAAACACACCAGTATCGGTTGTCAAGTGATGGTGGGCTTCTTTCAGTTTCCTTCTACCAAATCCACTCGCAAGGCTTTGGTCGGTCCAAGGCTATAGTAGAAGACGCTTGCCTAAGGTGCCATGCAGTGGGACTGAACCTGAAACCATGTGGTTGAGTGGCAAGCTTCTCACCACACAGCCCACCTGCTCTTAGGTAGGTGGCCCTGCTTGATCTGTAGAAAAGGTGTAGTTGGAAACTCCATAAGATGTACCCATTGTAAGCTATGGACACATAAGAGGTGCAGCAACATCAAAGGAAGATTAACCGGGAAGATAGCTTTCGCGTGCTGCAGATGCACAGGGGCAATAAACACCACAGATGCTCAGAAAATAGATTCCATCAAACTCCAGGGGGAGAAACTAGAAGTAGTTGATAACTTCCACTACCTAGGTGACCAAGTTAGGATTGGGGGTGGATGCTCAGAGAGTTGTTACCACTAGAATAAAAATAGCCTGGGCAAAGTTTAGAAAGCTTCTACCCCTACTGGTGACAAAGGGCCTCTCACTCAGAGTGAAAGGTAGATTGTACAATGCATGTGTGCAAACTGCCATGCTTCATGGCAGTGAAACATGGGCCGTGACTGTGGAGTACATGCGTAGGCTCGAAAGAAATGAAGCTACCATGATCCGCTGGATGTGTAATGTCAGTGTGCACGCACGACAGAGTGTAAGTGCTCTAAGAGAAATGTTGGACATAAGAAGCATTGGATGTGGCGTGCAAGAGAGACGTTTGTGCTGGTATGGTCATGTACTACGGATGGATGAGGAGAGATGTGTGAAGAAGTGCCACTCCCAAACAGTTGAAGGAATCCGGGGTAGAGGGAGACCCAGGAAGACATGGGATGAGGTGGTCAAGCATGACCTTCGAGCGTTGGGCCTCACAGAGGCAATGATAAAAGGCTGAGACCTCTGGAGATATGCTGTGACTGCGAAGACCAGGCAAATAAAGTGAGTTCATGGCTGTATCCTACACCAGTTTTGCATAACCAGCCCCAGCCCATTCAAAAGTACCTTGGATCATAAGGCAACCTGCTGTGCTCGAGGAGACCTATTGAGTCAAGTACATCAACATCAAAATGAAAATCAAATGGAAATTGTAGTTGTGATACCCGTGCCGGTGGCACATAAAAAGCACCATATCAATGTGGCCGATACCAGTGCCGCCTTGACTGACTTCCATGCTGGTGGCATGTAAAAAGCACCAACTGATTGTGGCCGTTGTCGGCCTCCTCTGGCCCCTGTGCCGCTGGCACATAAAAAGCACCCACTCCACTCTTGGAGTGGTTGGCGTTAGGAAGGGCATCCAGCTGTAGAAACACTGCCAGATCAGACTGGAGCTTGGTGCAGCCTCCTGGCTTCCCAGATGCCGGTTGAACCATCCAACCCATGCCAGCATGGAAAATGGACGTTAAAGGATGATAATATATAAAAGCACCATCTTATAAACCTCTGACCTGTGTGCTGTTTCACTTCTTAAGAACAGGAAACAGGAAATACAAAATTATATCCTGAATGATTTTGTCAAAAACAGAACCCTTGAATTAATCTTTCATCCATAAGAACTACTGCTGCTATTTTCAACTAAATTTACTTTGTTGGAGCTTATTTAAAGGCGCATATTGTTAAAATATGCAAGCTGATAGAATTTTTGTTTTTTTGTTTTTTAGATTATCTAAATTTAACTCCTTCTTTTACGATGATACCATAATATCTTAATATAAAGAAAAACAACACTTCAGCAAATGGACTTTAATCACCCCCTTGTATTTTCACCAGTTTATCAGTGTTGTTGCACATCGCAGTCGGCAAACAATAGCATTATTAGTCACGGATTTCCAGACCAGTCACTAATTCATTGCAAGAG
The DNA here is from genome assembly GCF_046866305.1 of Octopus bimaculoides. NCBI lineage: Eukaryota > Metazoa > Mollusca > Cephalopoda > Octopoda > Octopodidae > Octopus > Octopus bimaculoides. The sequence continues at coordinate 74,935,080 of NC_142938.1, read as the reverse complement.
TGTGACAAAGGAGTGTCTGTAACAAATTTGAAGAGACCCCACCCCCAGCCTTTTCTGTCAATTTTTGTTTTCCATCCTTTGCCACTTTGCATCACACTTTTTAGTATGACATTTCATTTTCAATTATTCCAGTCCACTCTGCTGAAAACGAGTACAGCAGCAGCTGGTGGAGAGTAATTATGATGAACTGACACCTCATTAGACCCCCAAAAGACATATTTGTGTGTGCATGTGTGTGTGTGCACGCACACACGTGCCAATTTCTTTTGTTTGTCCACTAATATATTTATATGCAAGCACATGGGTGTACACTGGATTTTATGTTTGTGCTTAACCCATTACCTCCCATAATTCTATTAACTGGAATTTTTTTTATGAAACTTTGATTTCTAGCATCAAACAGCCTTAGAAGCACGCTGGAATGATCAAAATAAAATTTCAAAATAACATTTTAAATAGAAATAAGCGAGATATTGGGTGAAAAATTAGCAAACCTCATTTGAATATCAGAGAAATATAGCTAGTAGATATAGCAAAAAGGTTAGATATGTGTAAATATTGACAGATAATTACGAAATTTGTCATTTTTAAGTGATCTCATATGAGATCACTGGTAGGTATTGGGTTAAATGCACGCATATATCTACATAGGTATCAGGCCTCTAAATAGTTTGGGTTAACAAAACTTACAAAGCATTGATCAACCTGAGGCTAAGGTAGTGTACAGACTGAGGTTCCACAAGAGGATTGAACTTGGTGCCATGTAGTTGGGGAATGGACTTCATAAGCATGCAGTCATGCCTTCACCCTTCATATACATGTGTGTGTGTGTGTAAAACCAGTGCAACATATGCCTCCATTTGATCTAAGCTCCCATGAAGTGCAGATGTAAAACAACAATGATAATATCATTAATATCTGTCTTTGCTTGCTAGACAAATCCAGTCAGTTCAGTATTTTTCATGTGGTGTCTTGCTTTTTATAAACACCAACTCATCCTTTATCTAGCTGACCTGTGATCAAAGGCACTCCGGCCATGACCTCTTTTTTTTTTGTCAGATATAGTATGAGTATATCTTGTTTAATATGTGCCCTTATACAGGATGTGTATTTATGTATATGCACACACACACACACACACACACACACACACGGTATGTATATATATATGTGCACACACGCACCCACTACACTCTCAGAGTGATTCGCGTTAGGAAGGGCATCCAGCAGTAGAAACATTGCCAGATCAGATTGGAGCCTGGTGCAGCCTCCTGGCTTGCCGGTCCTCAGCCAAACTATCCAACCCATGCCTGCATGGAAAACAGACTTTAAACGATCATGATGATGATGTTTTAAACACTAAGGGTGTGATTTGAGGGAGATATGGTTGTTGTTTCTTGTAAGTCCAGTAACCACATTGAAGCTTTATTGTTGAATTTACATTTATGAAGCTAAAGAGACGTGAAATGACTCACTGATCAAGAGTTTGTGTTCTGCTGCAAGCATTTTGTTGTGATTGTAGTCAAAAACACTTACCTGAATTACTATCTCAGTCTACCTGATTAGAGAAGAGGTAAAAACTTACCTGTATCCTGTGAAAGAGACATGATCGACATGCTACACAAACCAGAACCAGTCTTAAAAGCTGGGAGAAGGGAACTCTTTGTGGTTGCTTGATATTCTATAAATTGTGACCAAATCTCCCTCATCTGACATCCTGCCCTCTCAAAAAAAAAAAAGGCCTCATCCTTTTTGAAGGATGCCAAATAAATACACACTCTGCATCATCATCATCATCGTTGTTCAATGTCCACTTTCCATGCTGGCATGGGATGGACAGTTTTATTGAGGGCTAGCAAGCCAGAAGGCTGCACCAGGCTCCAATCTCATCTGGCAAAGTTTCTACAGCTGGATGCCCTTCCTAACGCCAACCACTCTGAGAGTGTAGTGGGTGCTTTTTCCATGCCACCAGCCAGTCAGGCGGTACTGGCATCGACCGTGCTTGAATGGTGCTTTTTACATGCCACGGGCACAGGAGCCAGTCAGGTGGCACTGGAAACAACCACACTTGAATGGTGCTCTTTATGTGCAGTGGTTCAGAGCTGGATTTTTTAAATTTCTTATCTTGTTTGTCATTAGACTGTGACCATGCTGAGGTGCCACCTTATTTTTGTTTTAAACCTGGGTTTTATTCTCCCAGTTGTCACACACACAACAGACTTCTTTCAGTTTCTGTCAACTGAATCCACTCACAAGGCATTGGACAACCTGAGTCTGTAGCAGAAGACATTTGCTTGAGGTGCCACACAGTGAGACTGAACCCAGAACCATGTGGTTAGGGAGCAAACTTCTTACCATGCAGTCGCACCTGCACTTTTACTCATTCGCTTGGTTTGAATATGACTGAAATATTTTACAGCTGGATGCACTACACAATTCCATTCTCAATAAATAAATTAAAAAATGTGAGTGTGTGTGTGTGTGTGTGTGTGTGCACATACAGAGAGAGAAAGAGAGAGAGAGTGTGCAAATGTGTGATGAGGAGAGGTGGAGATAACGACAAAAGAGGAAATAAACAGTACTTAAAATAAAGTAACCCCTCTATATCTGTTGTGTAAATGTGTATGAACTTGAGAGTTTAAGTGTGCATGGATCGAAAAAGAGAGAGGGAAAGAATAAGAGAGGTTTTGTTTTGTTTTGTGTGCGTGAAAAGTTGATTTTTGAAGGATGCCAAACCTTGTGTTTATATTTATGAAATGTTAGGCATTTGGGGAAAGTCAATTAATGAACTTGCTTCTTGACCCTGGGCTTCTGCAAAAAAGGAAGCAAATAAATAGAATAAAAAAACGAAAAAATAAAAATAAAAGAAAAACATCTTTTCTATCTATTGCGGACACTTACTGCCATATTGCCATGTTATTTGACAAAAATGAGGATTGTTCTCTCCTGCATTTTATAATAGACATGCTTTTTCCTGGAGCATGTAAATGTTGCCTTGTTATATTATTATTATTATTGAGTGAGAGAGCAGTGCATGCCATCAAAGTGACACTGGGGTAAAATATACGAAGCCCAGTATACCCATCATGACTACCCGTCTGATAAGGGTACACCAGGCACAGGCATCACAACCATATGTGCGCGACATGGTGATCTCATATCGAGATAAACAGCGCATGACCTCGCAGGTGGGGCCCAGTTAGAATTTTCTTCAGGTCGAGTAGCCCATCCTGCTTAAAAGGTCCCTGAATAAGGGTTGTTTAAGGATGTTGAGCAAAACACCCATGTTTCCAAAAGTGAATTATCCAAACCCCAAAGACTACCTCTCAACACATGGCTATGATGCTCCCCCACTACTTCTGATTATTATTATTATTATTATTATTATTATTATTATTAAAGTTGGTGAGCTGGCAAAATTACTAGCATGCTGGATGAAATGCTTAGCAGTATTTCACCCATCGCTATGTTCTGAGTTCAAATTCCACCAAGGTCGACTTTGCCTTTCATCCTTTTGGGGTCAATAAAATAAGAACCAGTTGAACACTGGGGTCGATGTAATTGACTTATCCCCTCCCCCAAAATTGCTGCCCCTGTGGCAAAATTTGAAACCATTATTATTATTATAGCGAGCTGGCAGTGTCATTAGCATGCTGGACAAAATGCTTAATGGTATTTTGCCTGTTGCTATGTTCTGAGTTCAAATTCTGCCAAGGTCGGCTTTCTCTTTCATCCTTCCAGGGTCAATAAATTAAGTACCAGTCAATTACTGGGGTTAATGTAATCAACTATCCCCCTCCCCACAAATTCCAGGCCTTGTTCCTATAAAAGAAAGGATTATTGTTGTTGTTATTATTAGTATTATTATTATTCTTATTCTTATTATTAATAATAATTCATCACTGCATCCTAATAATATATGCTGTTGTCAAGCCAGAGCTAGCCACTCTAGCGCCTATTGGTTACCTCTTTTTCAAACTATGACGAAATTCAGCAGCTCCTCAAGTGTCTGAGTACCCTTTCCGATGGTAACACTGCTACTTCTTAATGAAGAAGGACCCAGAAAAGACAGTCTAGACAAAGTTTGCTTAATTCTGGAGTTCGTCATCAACTTCACAACTGGTGGTTATCGTCTCTCTCTCTCTCTCTCTCTCTCTCTCTCTCTGTCCGTGGGTTTCCATGGTAGCGTCCTTGAAATAACTTTACAAGAATTCCAATATAAGTTGAATTTCTTGTCTAAGATGGTGGGGTAGGATTTGAGGTGGTGGGGGTTGGGTTTTATTTCTAGCAGGTTGAACAATGGTGTGGAAGCTTCCTCTTCCGCTCATCATCATTATTTTCGCTTCTTGCTGAAGCAAAAGATGCTCTGGTTAGGTCAGTGCTCTTTCATACACACACACACACACACACACACTATGAAGAGTATCAGAACCAGTCGTCCAACTCATAAAATTCCTATTTTTATAGAGCTTTGCATTCTTTTTGTCTTCTATAAATATATCACTCCCTGATTTATGAGTTGTAACAAGCTTTTTGCTATATGATGTATTAGTTAATGGGATTATACGAGTAGCATAATCTCCTAATTACCTTAATGAGTTCATGTACTTTATAACTGGCATTAGCAATGATAATATTATTTTAGTAACCCTGAGAATGTCAACATTTTGTGTGAAATATTATGAATGTTTATTTTCTTATATAATTTTTTGTTTGTATTTGTTTATCTTGTAAAAGGGCTCCAACACAAGATGAAAGTGTTATTTTTAGTTCATTAAAAGCCTTGGTTTTTCAAATGTACTGATTTTATCTTTTGACAAAATTACTAATTTTCCCCACATTGGATGGTTCTTATGAAAAGCAGTATTATGAAATGTTGGCCATATTTTCTTTTTTTTTGTTTTTTTTTCCTTTCATCTTTTAGTCAGAAGGGAAGGCAGTGCTTATGGCCCTTTGCAGGGCCTCTTGAGACTGGTGGGAGGGAGGGAAGGCGGGTGGAAGATATCCACAAACCGGAAACCTGGCCTGTTATGTTTGCAACAGACTGTACTCTCACTAAAAGTTCCCAATGTTCCAGGTGATAGTATTAAACTGAGTGGGAAGTTAAATCTACTATCCATGTCGGGACCCATGGTGGGATTTGAACTGAGAATGCAAAGAGCCAGAACAAACACTACAAGAGCATCTGGACTGATGTTCTTACACTTCTGCCAATCTGCAGCTTTGGAATAGCATTCTTTTATTGACCACGAAATGATAAAAAATAAATTTGACCCCAGCTGGGTTTGACCTCTGAGTACAGAGTCAGAACAAATTCCACAAAGTCTTCATCTGATCCTCTAATAACTCTGCCAATTTACCATTGAACTTTCCATTAAAGCTTCTTGTTTTACAGTAGATTTTGGTTTTGACTATAAGACATGTATTACATCTTATATATATATTACGTCTTTATATATATATATGGCCATTTCATTGCCTCTTGGCAGAAATGGTTGTGAGGAACAAGCACCTGCACGCCCATTCAGTTACTTGACAATTTGCTCATTTGTTTCTATATGCTTATATGTATTCACACCCTTGTCTATACAGTTACCAGCTTTTTCCACTCGAGAATCTGTACCATTCATACATGTGTGTGTATTCATCAAATACATTGGAATAAATAAACATACTGGAATGTTTACCGGCTGATGTCTGTCGATTTTATATCCTCTCTGTTTTCTTATTTGCCTTATAAATAAAGGGTAAACCACTTGTTACCCCCGCCCATATATAATACTCAATTGCGAGAATGCCATGCAATAACTAGCACTTGAATAATTGGGTACACTACCAGCAGTATATTGGATAGGTACTATCCCTTAGTTGTTTCTCAACCTCTAACTCACACAGAAATATATATATATATATATATATATATATATATATATATATATATATATATATATATAAAGACTTGGTTATTGATTAAATTATACATCATGGTTTTACTGTCAAGCAGAAGTAAAGCAGTCTACATTATCAATTAAGTATGTGACTAATTATATCAGGATCATAGGTGTAGCTTGATAAAGGTTTTAGCTATAAAACATTAGAATTTTAGAAATGTTACACACACACACACACACACACACACACACATACACACACCTATTTATATACAATGAAATTTTACATAGTTTTAGTCTAATTCACTCACAAGCCATTGATCAGGCTGAAGGCTATAGTAGAAAACACTTGCCCAAGGTGCTGCATAGAGGAACTGAACCTGATCCATGTGATTGCAAAGCAAGTTTCTTATCCATACAACCACGCCTGCACCTGTATGTATATATATATATATATATATATATATATATATGTATATATATGTATATATATATATATGTATATATATATATATGTGTATGTATATATATATATATATATATATATATATATATATATATATATATATATATGTATGTATAAAAGTAATGTTTGTAACCACTTCAACATGGCTGTTCCATTCGAACGGACTGTACTGTGATTTTTTTTTAACCCTAGGAAGACATCTCTAGCTGTTTAACTATGCACAGCTGCATCAGAGATATTGCGAGCAGGGGAGCGAACTCCTATCATCTTCTCGCAATGGGACCAGCAGATCAGCCTGGCTTTGGGCTATTTATGCCTCTTTTCAGTACTAGATACCTCGTCTGCTAGAGATGGCAGTAGCAATATATATAATTTCAAGTGACATGCAGTCGCTGATTTTGCAACAAGCAAAAATGTTATATAATATATATATATATATTATCTTGTTTCGATTATTAGACCTCAGCCATGCTGGGACACCACCTTGAAGAATTTTAGTCTTTTAGTCTTTAGCAAATTGACCCCAGTACTTATATTTTTTTGTTAAGCCTGATTAAAGCCAACGAAAGCCTTGTGAGTGGATTTAGTAGACGGAAACTGAAAGAAGCCTGTCATATGTATGTATGTGTATATGTTTGTGTGTCTGTGTTTGTTCCCCCAACATTGCTTGACAACCGATGCTGGTGTGTTTACGTCCCCGTAACTTAGTGGTTCGGCAAAAGAGACCGATAGAATAAGTACTAGGCTTACAAAGGCTTACTTATTCTATCAATCTCTTTTGCTGAACTGCTAAGTTTTGGAGACATAAACCACTTGACAACAATGGTTGTCAAGTGTGTGTGTGGGGGGGGGGGGACAAACAAACACACACATATGATTCAGAAATGCATCAGATGCAATAAACACATATACACTTATAACATTCTAAGTAAAAAAAAAATGTGGCATAGCTTTGTTCAAATATATTTGGGATTTGAAATCCAGAAATTTTAACTTTTCACCTGAAATGAAAACCCCTTAAATTCGTGGAAACTGCCATCAAATGCCAGAATATTTGTCAACTTAGAACATCTGAAGAACATAATGTTTTTCCACAATTTAAGCATTCTCAGTCATAACCTGTTACACCACCTACAAACATCGTTCTATCTAACCGACATAACATACATTTAATGTATATAACCTCTTGTTGGCTGTGTGGTAAGTACCTTGCTTACCAACCACATGGTTCCGGGTTCAGTCCCACTGGATGGCACCTTGGTCAAGTGTCTCGTAGTATAGCCTCGGGCTGACCAAATCCTTGTGAGTGGATTTGGTCGACGGAAACTGAAAGAAGCCTGTCATATGTATGTCTGTGTTTGTTCTCCCAACATCGCTTGACAACCGATGCTGGTGTGTTTACACGGTGAAAGAGACCGATAGAACAAGTACTAGGCTTACAAAGAATAAGTCCTGGGGTCAGTTTGCTCAACAAAAGGCGGTGCTCTAGCATGGTTGTAGTCAAATGACCGAAACAAGTAAAAGAATAAAAGACTACCACATATAAACATCCTCACAAACACATGCGCACACACACACAGTCGATTATGAACAGTTGCCTACATTCTTATACGAATATCTTTTATGATCTCTAATAAGCATGGGATGATGGATGCTGAATGAGTTGGTACAAATCAAGCACGTAAGCATACACACATTATACTTATTTGACTGAAGGTCCCTGACAGTATAGGTTGGTTAACCATTCCAGTTGAACTTGTGAAAGAGAAGGATCTCATCTGTAAGACTGATAGTAAATAAACTTATTCTACCCACCCACAACCATCACCATTACACACACACACACACACACACACACACACACACACACACACTATTTTAAGCACAAGCTTGTGACAGAAAAGAGAAACAAAGGCCCACTGTTGGGATCCGAACCATGCTTCTTTTGCTTGCCAACCACATGTTGTTTATGAAAGGAGAAATCTAAGATTAGTTTCATTTAAGTATATTATAAAATAGTTATTGTTTTTACGTGGATAGTAACACTTTTGTCAGGGATCTGTTCATTCTGGCCCAGTGGGTTTCTCCTGTTTCCGCAATCACAGTCCAAGTCAGTTATTGTTTGTCCAGATGGGTTGAAAGACAAAGTATGTGTTCATTTTGCTGTATGGTATTGAAACATAAAAGTAATGGTAGTGATAAGAGAACCATGATTTAAGTTTGGGTCATTTTTTTGCACCCTATGAATTTGAGAAAGAAGATGAAGAGCCAAGTGAACTGAGGAAGTTGCTGGTTGCCAAAGATGTAAGTTGGTATATGGGAGACAGATGATTGCAGTCTTCTGAATATGTAAATCAAGTGGACGAAAAAGTTTGTAATAAATAAAGGCAGCTGAGGTAAATTTAGGGTAAAGATGAAATAGATAAATCAGATCTTAACCTTCTAGTGTTTAAACTGGTCATATCTGCCTCAAATAATCTACCTGTTTAATGTTCAAACTAGCTAGATCCAGCCTCTCACACCTATCCTACAATGTCATTCTAAAAATAAACACTTACATCATCGAAATCTCGATAACACATAATTCAGAACAATGTGAATAAATATGCATTACATTTGATAGAGTAAGCTGTTTGCTAAAAGGTTTAATTAGATATTTCAGATTAGATAAAGAGAGAGAGAAAAAATGGTGGAAGTAATCATAGCAACATGAAATAAGAAGGAAAAGAAAAGAAATTAAAATGATGATAGTGACATTAACGACATGTTTATTTGACAGAAGGCAGTTAAATCAAGGCTGGTAATGTTATTCTGCTAAGGTATATTATTGATGGTTTGTTTGCACACATGTAACTTTGTTCCCTGAAAGTTTAGAATTAGATTGAACTAGTTGAGATGTTAGGTACAAATGACCCAAAACAACAACAACAAGAAGTGAAAAGTACAACAGTGAGTCATCAAGTTAACCTATACTATCTGTTCAAGCAAGGATTAATATACCTTTAGCTTCACAGATTTAATATATATAATTTGATCGCAAGTTGCTGTGGTAGTTCTTGAAAGCCGTGTGTGTCTATGAATGTACATTATTTGATTTTCTTAAATGTGGTTCATATTTAGTGTGAGTTTATGCATTTATAAGGATTAGAAAACATGATTATATATATAACATGTAGTTCACTCAATAAATGATCTTCTTAAATTATTGAAGAAGCGATCACTCTTTCTGATTGAAAAGGTTCTTTATAAATTCCATTATAAAAATATAATAATCTGCAAAACAATTTTGGTCACTGGATTAAAATCAGTAACCAGTCAAAAGAATTTGATTAACCCTTTCGTTATTGTATTTATTTTGAGATGCTCTGTATTTCTTTCAATTACTTTAAATATAACAAAGAATTTAGTAAAATAACTTACTAAATTCATTAACTTACTAATTTTCATTAAGCTAGTGTCAGGAACATAAATTGTGACTAATGTTTGGCGGAAAACTTGAATTCAAAACTTATGAAAATTAGACATTTGTACACAGAACCAGAGCCAGTTTTAGCCGAGTTGGTAACGAAAGGGTTAAATCTCAATGAAATTTAAATGTCAAAATAGTGGACAGAAAATATTTCAAGTTGTAACAAATTAATGGTTACTTTGCTCTAAAATGATTTTACTGTTAGGTCTTTTTCTTGTCATAAAGGAGGAAATCCAAGACAGTCTTAGATGAGCAAGATTTCTCAATGGTATTCCCTCTTTGTTGAACTTAATAATCCCATCATTATTAAGTTGTAGAAATAATTGTCTTGAAGAATATAACTAATCTTGTTGGTGATAAGATTTGCAACAATTCAACCTTCATTACCCAATGTATTGCTGGCATTTATATTATTAATTCTATAGGAGTGAAAGGCTGGATATTATTAATGCTTTGCTTGCCATCATATAACTTCACTGCGCAAAAGCTTCAATTTGGATAATCCTGACAGAGATCCCAGCTACAAATGACATAGACAAAATACTGAGTCATCCAGCCAACATAGACTCTAGTTTCAGAGAACAAGTTAACATTTGTTTCATTGATGTAATATAGTATTCAATTCGAGTTTCTTTACAAGTATAGAAACTGTTCTACGGTTATAATTTTATAAAACAATAATGTCAGTAATGTGACCATCAGTCTAAAACACTATAAAATTAGTTATATTTTCACATGAGAACAGAAAGATTATTATAGAATTTAAAAAAGAATATTGTAACCCAGTAGTCTAACTAGAATAGAGTAGACAGCCATTGTGTGTGTCATGGCTCAGGTTGGCACAATAAGGTGCAATCTTCTCTGTCCCCATCCTCCTTCTTGTACCTTGAGGGTATGTCCTGACATGTCATCACCATCATCTCTCCTTTTTCAACTGGGGTAGCCATGTATGTCCTCTACAGCAAGACACATGTTCCTCTCCCTCTGTCATACTCTTATCTCTTAACACCTGGCACAAACTGCCACCCTCAATACTGCACTCTGTTCAATCAAGGGGTCACGTCTTGTAAGTTACTTGGTGAACCTCACTAATGCCAGTGACATGGTAAAGCACCCAGTTCACTCAGTCAAAATGGCTGGTTTTCGGAAAGGCATACAACCATAGAAACCATACCAAAACAGATATGGACGTTGAACATAATTATCTAATCTGTCAAATCCTGCCAGCATGTAATTCAAACACTAAATAATGATGATGATGGAATCAGGTTTTTCCATATTGTTCTGTGAAATTTCTTCACATAGTCTTTCTGCTTCCACTGTTACTTGCTTCCTTTCTTTTATTATGCCACCTTCATTCCAAGGTCGTTGGGTTTTATTTTTTAAAATTTACATAAAGAACCTATTTCTTTGTTTAGTAACTTGTTTCATACACAAATGATTTAACCTATTTTAACAATAATTACTTTTTGACAAACAGAATTTGGGAATTACCCAATTTTTTTATTTTTTTAAAAAATCATCCCCCATTTCTCTTCTGGTCTCCATTGCTTTGTAATAACCCAGTTAATGAATGAAGTTACAGTCACAAATCTGACTCATTATTTAAGAATTTGTTTATGGGATGTGCTAAGTTTATATGGCATATTGTTACATATCACATATCTGGGCTGAAAAACTTTTCTGGCTGTTTGAAAGGACTGTTGTGATTTATTGTGTTAGATCTAATGAAATACTTAATCACAAATATTAATTAGTTTGATTGTATGATGGCACTGCAATATGTTAAACTCTTACACACACACACACACACAGATGTATATATACTGTGTACACATGACCACACACACACATATATATGTGTGTGTGTGTGTGTGTTAAAACCTGTTACAGAGTTGGATCATTGATGACAAATCTGGCACTTGGCCCCACTAAGCTAACCTGGTGCAAAGGGTTGCTAAGAATCCTGAAGAACGAAAAAGTAAAGCTTATCTATAGGAGAAGTTTACTCTGACATAAAACGCTGTATGTAGGGAATGGTCTTCACCATTTTGGGAATCTTCAGTGCCACCTGAAGATTAGAACAGTCGTATATTCCCAAGCCTGCATCCTTCATTGACACTAGACATCTTGCTTTGCTTGGCTCTGGTTCATGTCAATATACTGGAAAGTGTCTGTGAGGTGTTGTGCAATACTTATTGGACATAAAATTCTCCATGGGTGTCACTGTTTTTATCAGTGATGGTCTTCCTTAAACACAAGTGGGCAACTATCATATATTCATGCATCCATCCATCCATCCTTCCATCCTCTAATTTCATGGTTTACAATCTGACACAGGAGGAAGTTTTTTTTTGTCATAAAATGAATAGTTGTTACATCAATTTAGTTACCTAAGATTTTCAGAAACAGCCTACTCCTATCCAGTTCCAAAGAATTATTTAAAATGTTAAACAACAAGCTTAAATTTCTTATTTTATCACTGCTCAATCTTTAACACTTTTGTTACCATATCTCTAACGGAAAACAATTTCAGTTAATTTTGTAGATAGTTGAAATTTATTGGGCTTTTTGTAAAATAACTTTCATTAAGATAATATTAAGTTAATAAAACTTAGCCAAATCTCTCATTATCAGTTATAACAGCAAGTTTTAATTTAAAATTCTTTAAATCCTGAGACCATCCTACATACTCTCAGGTGAGTTAATACCAAAAGGGTTAGGCTATGCAAAAGACTTGACTGCTTTTTCTAGCATGCCAGGTAGCCACACAAAAACTCTCTCATTGGTCTTTAAATGTGGTTATCATACATGTGTTACACGCTCCCACTAGGCCACCTCTCTGGTATTATTATTTATTTATATAACTTTATTAAAAACTGTGGCTGTTATCTGTTTGCAAAAGCAATCATTTTTATTATGTACTTCTTTTGTCAATGAAATATGCTGGGTCACTTTCATAGAACATTTAGTACCCCCATTACTTGCTTCATAACCAAATATTCAAATCTGAGTATTCCTGGAATTTATTACTACTTAACATTTTTATTTGTTATATAACATCACAGTAATAATAGCTTTTAATTAACTCATTCACAGTCTGTATCTGTTTTGTTATTATTAAAGTACTTCTTGATTGTTTTAACAGCTTTTAACTAATTTTTATTTCATTAATAAATTAAAACAAAAACAAAAAAAAAAATAGATGCAGACATGGCTGTGTGGTTAAGAAGTTTGTTTCCCAACCATATGATTTTGGGTCCATTACCACAATATGGTACCTGCTACTGTATCCTTGGGCCAACCAAAGCCTTGTGGGTGGTTTTAGTGGGTGAAACTAAAAGAAGCCCATCTGTGTGTATGTGTTTGTATAGTCCTCTTGACATCGCATGATAGTTGCGAACAATTGTCGTTGTCATAGCAGCAGTGTTCTTTATTTCAAATTTCATGTGAAACATGTCCACCCATTGAGAAATATTACCTTGCTTGGAAACAGGAAGAGTATCTGGCCTTCAAAAATTTGCCTTAGTTAATTTCATACAACCCATATGAGCATCATCATCATCATTTAACATCTGTTGTCCATGCTGGCCTGGGTTGGACAGTTTGACCAGGGCTGGCCAGCTGGAAGGCTGCACCAGACTCCAGTCTGATTTGGCATGGTTTTCTATGGCTGGATGCCCTTCCTAATGCCAACCACTCTGAGAGTGTAATGAGTGCTTTTGCATGTCACTAACACAGGTGCCAGTTGCATGACATCAGTATCTGCCACAACTGTGATTTTTACTTGGCTTGATGGGTCTTCTTCTCAAGCATGACATAATGCCAAAGGTCTTGGTCATTGCCTCCATGAGACCCAACACTCGAAAGGAGCTTTTCATGTGCCACCAGCATTGACCATTTTGCCTCCGTGAGGCCCAACACTCAAAAGGTGCTTTTTACATGCCATCAGCATCAACCTCAACTACGATTTCACTTGGCTTGACCAGTCTTCTCAAGCACAGCATATCACCGAAGGTCTCGGTCACTAGTCATTGCCTCTGAGAAGCCCAAAATTCAAAGATCATGCTTCACCACCTCGTCCCATGTCTTCCTGGGGAAAAAATCTTACACAGAAGTAACCCTACTAATATCTTTTGGGGACCTTCTGTACTGAAGTAACTGGAGGAGGTAAGTGTAGCTCAAAATCATTTCAAAATACTGCGTATTATTATTTGAAGGGAGCACGTACATATTCATAGAGTGTATCATTTTTGAAAATAGCAGAAAATTCAGTCAAGTTGTTTCGATGGAGTTATAAGTTCAGTAGAGTGTGGGTTATAAATGGAGAGAAGAGACAGTTGGATTACAAACCAGTAATTGAAGAATTTGTGTGCGTAATCTGTGTGATGGTTGTTATAATCCTTGTCAGAACATAATTGGTCTTCGTAAAAGGTCATTGGTTTGTTGACACTAGAGTTTGTTTGGATTGTGAATATCCTTTCATGCACCTTGATTTCATGCTGTACTAAAGTAGATGTGAATGGAGGCTTTGAGGCCTTTTACAACTGAATACAATTTCTGTTACTAATTACTATGACAAACCATACCAAGTGTGTATATTGTAGCTCTAGTACTAGGCAGGTTCTCTATCAGGCTTAAGTGACTGAGGATCAAAACAAAATTTTGTTGCCTTGTAAAATAAAATAAAATAAAATAAAACTCTGATGATGAGGAAGTGGAGGAGAGGTGAGGATGTATGTGTAGGCATGAGTGTACATACATGCATGTTCACAGTACATACATTGTTAGAATTAAGCAAGGATGGGAACAGATTTCCACTGTGTCAAAGTTGATTATCATCAAATACAGCTGGTCCTGAGATAAACACTAGCAACCTGAATTGGTGCATGGAAATGCTGACTACTACTACTATTATTATTATTATTATTATTATTATTATTATTATTATTATTATTATTATTATTATTATTATTATTATTTCTAGTGGGTAACATGTTGAACAGAAGCAAGGAATTTAGATTCAGTGTGACAAAATAAAGAGCTAAGTTTACACTTAACTGATTGTTAGGTAAATGTTACCAGAATGATACAAATGCATTCTGAAGAGGTCAGTTAATTCCAAAATGAATTTCTTGAAACCAGAGTGTTTGCTGTGAGATCAACCATTTAAGAATTTTGGGATAAAAATTTGCTTTACAAGGAAAATATTTAGAAAAAAATTATTGAACAATAAATTATCTTGGTATGGTAAGTTTTAACTATTTCTACTGTCAGCTGATGCTAGTAGCACAGCTGAAATTATTTTTGAGAAAATACTAGTTGGTCTTTGACAGACCTAGACAGGCATGGTACTATATTCCAAACATATTTGTGCTGCTTCCCAGTAGCATATTCCTCAGTTTTGGTGGGTGAGTGATGGACTGGAGATGATACTGTTGTCTTGAGTACCTTCATCAATGACTGACTGACTGGCTCTCAGCAGAAGAGGCAAAATGCTGCAGAAATCACTGACAGCAGCTGGTGGGGGTAAGGCTAATGGTAAATAATTGTGTGAAGTGAATCACCTGCACTGAATGGTCTGGTTTACAGACCTGACATATACATTGCCAGATTTGTATGCCAGTGTCTTGGCAGGCATCTATCAACTGCAACCAGCAGCAGAATGGAAGATTCTAAGTTTTGTGAATTAGAGAGTGGTGGTGCTGCTTCTGAGGAGGGATGCAAACAAATGGGGGACATATTGATATTTTGCAGGTGATGGTGGATAGGGACGTGCTGAAAGAGGTGGGTGAGTGTGGTAAGAAGACCCAAGAGAACAGGCCTTATCTGAACATACGCCTGTAGGCTGAAGAACACAGCTTGGAGAGGGCACTTACCATTGAGAATTTTAGTAGTCTTAGACCTGTGGGGTTTCTTGTGGAATGTTTCCCTGTTGGAGCATCTCGTTCCTTTTTGTATGCTGTTGTTTTTATGATTGAGTTTGGCACCTTACCTCCAAGATGTTTTACTTGGTCCTGTTACTATCCTCCTCCTCTATTACTCTGTGGAAAATATAAGAAATCATAGCCAAGACAGAACTACTGTATTTGCTTACATCACATTCTTGTAATAATGTCTGATAATTCTCTTCCAAGCTACTAAAAAAAAAAAAGAAGAAAAAAAAAAGAAAGTTTAGTGAGAGTGGATTAATGGTAGAAGACATAGGTTTTAACTGTTCTCAGCTGACTTAGATCTTGTCAGTAGCTGAGCAAATTGATAGCATGGTCTCTTGAGCATTTTTTAAAACTACTTTTAGATAATGTAAACGTGCACATATACACAAGAGTGTGCTTGTTCAACCATCCAATCAACACGAATTTTCAATGATTGGACCCTTCTCTCTATATTGAGTCCCTTACTCAGTAAATGTTCCATTGTTATTAATTTACTTTTAAATAACCTCAATTTAACACAGTGTGCATGTCTTTTGTTTCTTTTTACCAAAACATGGAGATATTGCAAGAGATATCAACATAAAAATTTTCCTCTTTTTGTTTTAAACATAATTTGTGACCAACACCATCATTGCTTACATATTTCCAAGCCAAATCACTGATTCATTGTTCTTCTAACATTGCAAGAAGCACCATTGTGAAGCATGATTGTTTTGACTTCACTAATATTGACATCCTTTGCCATAATATAACAGGCTTTTATCACATTTCCGGCTTACCAAATTCCACTGACAATTTATTGATCAACTTAAGGCTGTGAGAGAAGACACTTGCTCAAGATTCCATCCAGTGGGAATCAAGTCCAGAGCCACAGGCTTGTAAATCACACAACCATGCCTGTTTATAATTTTCTCTTTGCACAGGATGTTACATTAAATTTGTTGAAAATACTAACAGTGACTTAATGTCTTTCATTTAAAAAAAAAAATGTAATGAAATATGCATTCTTACTTGATAGTAAACGCTATAGCCTGGGGTTTTGGGTTTTGTAGTTTAAATACTGCTTTGACATTTTATTTATCGTTCAGATATGAATAAAATGTTGAAGCAAGGAGGTGTTATTTTTTCCTTGGTGTTTAATATATTGTTGTGGGTGGAAATTGTTACAAGTGTTATTGTAAGACAATTCCTTGTCAAAAACTAGATTGTGCATTGAAAAAGAAAAAACGACAAAGAGAATCCACAACTAATCTTTATATA
Source organism: Octopus bimaculoides (assembly GCF_046866305.1). Classification (NCBI taxonomy): domain Eukaryota; kingdom Metazoa; phylum Mollusca; class Cephalopoda; order Octopoda; family Octopodidae; genus Octopus; species Octopus bimaculoides. The sequence goes on along the minus strand of NC_142938.1, from coordinate 74,918,058 downwards.
AAGCCTGCTTTTTGTATCAATTGTTGAGTCATTGTAATAAAATTCTCACATGCTATCATAACCACGTTTTCATTTATTTATTTTTCTTTCTAATTTTAGGTTAACTGTCAGCTGTAACATGTCTGTTATGGATGAGTATAACAACCAAGCGAGTGAGAGTTTCTGGGAGATAGGAAAATATAACCGGAGTGTAAAACGGATTGAAAATGGCAGTAAACTTTGTGACAGTTTAAGGCAGTTAATTGAAACAAGAAGTGATATAGAAAAATCTTATGCAAAGCAGCTTTCACAGTGGTCTAGAAAATGGAATGACTTCCTTGAAAAGGGTAAATTATATTTTGTAACATTTTTGCTTCAGTTATTGTTGGCGAGTGGCCCTATATTACTATTCTCTGCTCAAGCAATCTTGTCTTTGCAGCAGTAACTGATTATTTGTATGTGACCATATTTTATAAATGAGTTTGATAAGTTCAGTTGTCATGAAGAGTGAAGAATGCAATGTTTTGCTTGAGGGCGAAGAAAATAAAATGGTGTTATTGCTTGGTTGTGGGCGATTAAATACTGCCATATTTTAGCCTAGTTTGTAACCCTACTGCTTGTTCTAACATGCATAGTGCACAGCGGTTACCATGGCATATAGTTTCTTGTAGGTAGGTTTCTGTAATCCATGTATGTTTACAGATGAACAAGTGAGATTCTGTTGGTCAATCTCTTGTCCTTTTTTTTTTTTAAATTCATTACTTTAGAATGAAAGCTATCTTTGTTCTTTATCTAAATAATCTCAGAATCAAACAGCAACACAAGCAGAAGCACATAGTAATTCATTTAAGCTCTAAGAAAAGAAAAGAGTAGAGTCCAAGGTTTTGGGCTGTGGTCTTTCATTATGAGACAAAATGCTGTTTATCAATGTAGGACCTCAGTTTACAAATTTAATTCGGGAAAGCTGGTCATCACTCAAAATGTTCATAAACCGAAACTATCTTTCTCCGTAGGAAATTCAAGAGAAGGTACAGTGAATTACAAACAGGGATGTATACTATGTGTTAGCTAGACAGCAACTGATGCTTGTTGCTAGCTTGCTTGTATTTTTACTGAAGACACCATTTGTCACCCAAGATGTTTTATATTCAAAAGTTGTTTGTAAACCGATTTGTATGTGATGAGAGATTCCAAGTGAGATGCCACTGTATAATCAGAATATAAAGAAGTATGGGAGATAATTGCTAACAGATGTAAAAGAGCTAAATGACGTTTCACAACAGTAAAGATCTCTTACTCAAGGAAGATAATAAACAGGAGTTCTGATGTGTGTATGTATGTGATTTTTTTTATGTGTATGTATAAGTAAGTATATAAATCACAAAGAAAATGTTAGAAGTTTGATGTAGTTGATAAAAGAGAAATGGCTAGAAGAATTTCTGGTTTAATTCAGAGACTTGTTCTGCATCAGAATATTGGTAATATATCCAAAAGATTTCAGGAATGAAAAGCAACCCAAACAGAAACACTTCATTTTAATTTAAAATATTGATATATCATTCCAGATCTCTTAACAGCAGTGATATATATATATATATATATATATATATATATATATATATATATTGATTGATTGATTCAAGACCTGCTTAAAGAATATATTTCATTGTTAATTATCAATCAGACATTTATTTTTGTAGGTGATGATGGAATGTGTAAGTACCAAAAGACACGCCCAGATAATTATTAGTGTTGTAACCTGCACTTTAGGTTCACTCTTTCCAAACATTTTAACTAAAAGAATCATGACAATGCAACTTTTTTTTTGTTTTTTTTTTTGGTAATTCTATATTTAAAAGTTAGTAAATACTAAAATTTAGTTTAACTTCAAGTCTTTGACTTTTATAATTTCTCTGTTTCTAATGTTAATTAGTGATGTGAACTGAAATAATTAGAATTACATAGTCTTCCAATCAGTCAACATGCTATTGATCTGTCATTAAACTCTTAAACATTCTTTATTAATATTATTAAGTTCATATTTATAATTTAATTACTATCATCAATAGTTATATCTTTTTTTTTTTATATATATATATATATAAGATTTGATAATTCAACAGAACAACCTCCTATATCCTTTACTTATTTTTTCCCCCTAAACTTGATTCAAACCAGATCTTGCTATTACCAAATTTTCTTCCAGTATGCCTTTGTTTCGATTATAGGTTCACAATCCTTCTCACTTGCCAAACACTGTTCATCTTATTACATTATCAATCCCAAATAGTTGTCTTTTTTGAATTCTTAATTCACCGACATCAGTTTTACTTGATGTTCACATTGCATGTTCAGCAAATCTAAAATTTCTGAAATATATATTTTGAAAATGTACCGACCATTTATTTTGTATATTCTTCATTGAATATTCTTGTTTCTTTTAGCTTAAATTTTGTTTATCAGTTAAGATACAAAATATAAAAATTTATCTTTCATACATGAACTTACAGCTCAGAGCTTAAAATACTTGCTTATCTTTATGAATGACTAAAACATTTTTATTTACCACAGAAGTTGCTTATTATGTAGTTCTCCAAATACTTCAATATTTGTATAGTAAAATACACTAGTAGTAAAATACAACTAGATAAGTGTAGTAAGATAAATTACTTTTCATTATGGTATATAGTTATTGTAATTGATTAAAGTGATTATATTTTCTCTTGTCTGCTATTCTAATTAATCATCAGCTCTGAAAATAACATTAAACATTGTTTTTATTAAACTAAATATAATTGCTTGAGAATATAAATATAAATATATATATGTGTGTATGTAACACTGAAGAGGAATTAACAAGCTTATATAATGTTTCAACAAGCAATTATTGTGATCCTGGCTGCAATTCAATGAAATTTATGTTTTATAAAGCATAAAATATGTTTTCTGTATTTTATTAATACCAAATATAATATATGTATGTATGTGTGTGTGTGTACACACACATACTCATGGATACATCATGCTTTATAAATTTCATTTTGATGCATGAATTTATAGATTTTCATAACATTCTTTTCTACTCTAGACACAAGGCTTGAAATTTTGAGGGAGGGGGCCAGTTGATTAGATTGAAAAATTAGGATTTAGATAACTTATGGTTCCAGTCTGATTTAGATTGGTTTCTACAGTTGGAAACCCTTCCAAATTCCTCCTTGAAAATCTCCTTAGGAAATGGAAGTATTTAATGACTTCAAATTCTTGCCGAAAGGGCAGCTTGGGAGAGGGGATTAAGTCGATTACATTGACCCCAGTGCTCAACTGGTACTTATTTTATCGACCCTGACAGGATGGAAGGCTAAGTTGACCTTGGCAGAATTTGAACTCAGTACGTAGTGACTGTCGGAATGCCACTAAAGATTCTGTCAGCTCGCCACCTTGGAAGTATTTAATAATGAAAGTAAAATAAACATGGGACAATAGGGCACCAGCTAGATACTATATAAATCTTACAGTATATCAAAAGTAAGCTGGATTGTTTTGTAATTATGTAAAAGAAGAAATAAGACATTAGTACTCCTCACACAGATTCTTTTTTTTTTTTTTGTGGTATTATTTAAAAAATTTTTTTTTTTTTTTTTTTACTAACGATGGATTTGAACATTTATCTTAATGAAAAATAAGAGATGCGTTAAAAATATAGTTTTTGCTTTCTCCTGAAAACCTTTTGCACTTTTTCCTTTTGAAGTGTAACTTTTTGTATTTGTGGTGGCATTCACCCAGGCTGGGTTGAGCTGGCTATGAATGAGTTCACCCTGTCCCTCATGAATGCTGACCATGTGACAGTTTTGGCCACAGTCAAGGCTGTAATGGCTACCCACTCCCAGTTCTACTACCAAAGACCACAGATATAGGAGACCAATTGTGCTTCCATGTCCACCTTTACCATTGCCAACCACATCTTGCAGTTGCCCTCCAGCTCATTGCCCCAGCCTGGGAGGGGAAGGGAGCTGGGTTGACCATTTTGTGAATGACCTCCCCCTGGAGGCTGACGGACAGTATGGCCAAGTTGCCTTAGACATGCGCAGTAATATTATAGATAGTGTTTATATATTTTGTACTAATTAAATAATTAGATTTTTCCATAATATTGTCAGATAATTCCAATCCAACATGCACCAATGAAACCCTCTCCAACACACTCCATTGATTGCAGTCTATTTCTGTGCATAGTTATGTCCCCTCGGCTCCTATTCTTGCAATTACTCCTGATAATGCATTATTCCTAACGCCATGTACAAATATGTCTAAATAATTTGTACTAGATTTCACTCTCTTTTAATCTTCTACATATAACCTAAACAAGTGCTTCTCAAACTACATGATGTGGCGTACTGGCAGTTTTAGTAATATTAATTTATACCGGAAACAATATATATAATGAATATGATAAAAGTCAACATTTTTTTTTATCTTATATTTATTTTGTAAACAAACAATACAATATTACATAAGCATTTTATAATGTTTCTTTTCTGGAAACTTGCCGCATACAGGCAGCTGATGGCTCGTGGACCGGTGCCGGTTCGCAGACCACCACTTTGAGTAGCACTGACTTACACCACTGACAACAGGTAAAAAAAACGTTTCTTTTGATCAAAGACCTCAAAAAGAAAGCATTCCCGAAAAATGGCTATCTGGTCTCCTTCAAAAGAAAATTAACATAAAAACAGTTACACTACACTCCCTTATTATGCATGGACAACACCCAACTAAAGCCCACACATTTAAAGTAGGTTCTCTATCTCACAATGTCTTATCTATGATGGTGATGTCACATATATATATAACATAAGCAGTTTTGTGTACCAAACATCAGGCTTCCACTTGAGTGCAAGAAAATAGTTCAGCTTTTACTCAGTAGCCGATCCACTACAATACACTGAGTGTGACTTGCATATATATATATATGTGCACAGATGTTCAGGTGCAATAAAGACTGCAAACAAACAGGAAACAACTTCTATCTCATTCCAGGGTGAAAAACTAGAGGTAGTCGATAGCTTCCGCTATCTGGGCGACCAAGTTAGTAGTGGGGGTGGGTGCGCTGAAAGTGTAGCTGCTAGAATAAGAATAGCCTGGGCAAAGTTTAGAGAGCTCTTACCCCTGCTGGCGACAAAGGGACTCTCACTCAGAGTAAAAGGCAGACTGTATGACGCATGCGTACGAACAACCATGCTACATGGCAGTGAAACATGGGCTGTAACTGCTGAGGACATACGTAAGCTCGCAAGGAATGAAGCCAGTATGCTCCGTTGGATGTGTAATGTCAATGTGAATACCCGTCAGAGTGTAAGTATCTTGAGAGAAAAGCTGAACATTAGAAGCATCAGTTGTGGCGTGCAAGAGAGACGATTGCGCTGGTATGGACATGTGGTGAGAATGGAGGAGGATAGCTGCGTGAAAAAGTGCCACACCCTAACAGTTGAGGGAACCCGTGGAAGAGGTAGGCCCAGGAAGACCTGGGCTGAGGTGGTGAGGCAAGACCTTCGTACATTGGGCCTCACCGAGGCGATGACTACGGACCGAGACCTTTGGAAATGGGCTGTGCGTGAGAAGACCCGGCAAGCCAAGTAAGATCGTTGCCAGTGCCCCTGGACTGGTTCTTGTGCGGGTGGCACATGAGATGCACCATTTTGAGCGTGGCCGTTGCCAGTACCGCCTGACTGGCTCCTGTAGGATTTTCGAGCGAGATCGTTGCCAGTGCCCCTGGACTGGCTTGTGCGGGTGGCACATAAAAGACACCATTTCGAGCGTGGCCGTTTTCGTGCAGGTGACACGTAAAAGCACCCACTACACTCTCTGAGTGGTTGGCGTTAGGAAGGGCATCCAGCTGTAGAAACTCTGCCAAATCAGACTGGAGCCTGGTGTTGCCATCCGGTTTCACCAGTCCTCAGTCAAATCGTCCAACCCATGCTAGCATGGAAAGCGGACGTTAAACGATGATGATGATGATGATGATGATACTTCTAACATTTCTGGGTCAGTACTTCTTTGTGTGGGCAAAATGCTGACAGTACCAACAAGATTAAATGCTGACAATACCGACAAGATTAAATGCTGACAGTCAAATTGTTGTCATTCAAAATGCCATCAATTTTTGTTCAGTAAAAATAACAATAGAAAATCTTTTAAAACTGAAGCAATTTATTAAATAGAGAAGGGTTGCCAAAAATCTGTTTAGTTTAAAAAAAAGCAATTTCAAACTTATTTCTTTGAATTGAAGTAGGTCGCCATAAATAATTCACTTTAAAATTGAAGCAATTCATCAAATCAGATATAATAAATTCTGGGTCATTGACCTTATGAAATGCATGAAGTCAGTTAAGTTGTAAGCTATGAATACCTTTTTTAGATACAATTATAAATCGTGGTATATTTTTTTCTTTTCAGTTGCATTATATTTGCTTGAAAGAATGTTTGTTTGAGAATTAAGCCAATGTTGGATTGTTCTTACTACAGTTTTTTGTGGTTTTGTTTAAGCATGGTCAAGTGGACTATTGAAACTCTTATAGTATAAGTTTTATACCATACTTCCAAAGAATTGGTTTTTCATTTCCATCATTAACAAATCAGAGCTTGGTTTCAAAGGCTGGACTCCTTTGATGACCATACTAGAATATTTTTGAAATATTTTAAAAGCTCACATAGCACTCTATGTATTTTTTCATCTGGTGAGGCCTCAAATTCATTATTTTCATTGAACACATCTTGTGAGGACCAAACATTAAAGCTTCTAGCTGCTTCATAAAGAAAGTATTTTCTGGATGGAAATACCAACCTGTTAATCCTATGAGAATGCACTTTTTCATGCTGTTTATTACAGCTATTTTAAAGTTCCCTGTTGTTCTGGATCTCTCTCTCTCTCTCTCTCTCTCTCTCTCTCTCTCTCTCTCTCTCTCTCTCTCTCTCTCTCTCTCTCTCTCTCTCTCTCTCTCTCTCTCTCTCTCTCTCTCTCAAATGAGGTTATTAATTTTGCCTTTCGTTTTGGTAATGTACAAAATTAAAGATAAAATTTTAGTCTCTCAAACAAAAGCATGAAGAGCACAGTTTCATTTCATGAGACACATCAGAAAATATTTCATTGTGAAGCCATTTTTTTTTTTTTTTTTAGCAAAAATACGTGGATTTTTCATTGGTGTTAAATATAACTGTCCACCCTCCCTTTTCAATAATAAAAATATAATACCTCTTCTCATTAATAATGTTGAATCATTTGCAGCATCATTGTGCCTTCTTCTTTGTTGTACATTGCTCAGTAATTGGATTTGTTGTGGCAATGTATTACATGCACTTAAAGGTAGATTACTCATACAATTGTTAATTACACATGTAATTAAGGTATTGATTGTACTACTCATTGCTTTGTTTTCAACTGCTATGAAAATGCATATGGCCGAAAGGTGACTGATGTTGAATGGTGTTGAGAAATCTTTATGAAGGCATCCAGTCATACAATCCAAGCCAAAAATGAAACCTACAAGCAAAATGTGGTCTGCCAACCCATCTGAAAGTGCAATTGTGACCAATACCAGCATGGAAAACAGACATAAAGCATCCTTTTGGGATTAATGGAGGGCATCAGATTGGTGGAACTGTCAGGGTTGAGCCAGATGTTTTGTGGTAATTGCTCTGGTTCTTTGTGCCCTGAAACCAATACATGTGATGACTCTGGTCCCAAGATGTATCAGTCCAAGTCAGCAACTTTTCCCCTGGTTAAACATTGGTGACATGGAGAGGAGAGGTTTGTATACTGGGGGTGGGGAACTGCCAGTCTTCCTCAGAAAGTTTTACCAAAGTCTGCTGAAAACTTGACTGATGCAGGTGGAGTCACTGTATTGGTCAACCCAAAATTGACCAATGTGTCATACGGTTGGAACAAACCCTGAAAAATATGGTTGTATAGTGAACTTATCCAAGCACCCATACCTCCACCCAAGGTAATGTGCAGTTTGATGAGACCCTGAAACGTGGGTGTATAGTGAATTTAGCCGTACACCTATACCTGCACCTATTTAAACATCCTAGACCATTGTTAAGGTTATCTCTACAGATAACCACCAAAGTTATAAATATCCTAGACTGTATCCAAGAAATAGCCATTCAGCTGATTGGCAAAAACTGGTTTATAATATATCTCTCCCTGTCTCTTTTACTACACCTAAACAAGGCCTCCACTGTTTTGAACTTGCAAACTGCATAACGTCCCTTTCTCAGGGCCACTTACACCCTCCTATGAATACACTTGTATTCATCTGCTCCTCTTGTCATATTTTACTGTGCCTCACATTAAACACTTTGTTTGCCTAATTGTACATCTCTAGATCTCCAATTTGACATTGGCTACCACAGTTAGGGAGTAGTTGGAACTACAAGTGGTTACAGCTGTAAACTCTCTTCTTCTGACTTGAGAAAATCTCAATTGTATGTTTTAAAGCAGTTCAAAGTTATTTTGTTGGTGCTACTTTAGTATACAGTTTACTGCAGTACCTGGAGTCTGCTCTGTGAAATGACCTGATCTGGGTTAGGGTTAGGTTGCACACATAAGTATAAATGGCAAGGTAAACAGCATGTTAAAGTGATACCATTTTGTCTATCTACCTCTTACACAGTGCAATATGGAATAGAATTGATTGCAGCAATCTTTCATTCCTAATACGACTCCCATGTGTAAAAAGAATAATTTATGCTTGAAAATATTTTTTTAAAATATGGTTTAGTACACGAACAATATAACAATCTACTTTCTTGGTTGCTTTACAACAAATTATGGAGAAACATTGTATATTTATTTTGTTTTCCAATCACTGCCAAAAGTAAACTCTACTGTTGTAGTAATTGATTGTCAATTTGTACTTTTGCCTTAGTCTAAAAGCTTTTCCATTTGTTTTGAACATTTTTTTTCTCTTCCCTGTAAATTTTGTTTCTCTAAATAGTTTCATAATTGTATTGCTAAATACAAAAGAACATTTTGTAGTTGGGCATCATAGGATAAATTAGTTTTCATTATGGTAGTTATAATTATTCTAATTGCAAAAAAATTATTTTTAAGACTTTCCCTTTTCTTTCTTTCTTCCTTTTCTTTTTTTAATACTTCATAGAGAAGTACAAGTCCGTTATTTTAATCAGTTTTCATTTCTGAGATTGAATAATGTCTTTGCAAAAACTGAATATAATTAATAAAAACTATAAAACATCTTAATATATTTCATTCTTAAGACGGTAAGCTGGCAGAATCATTAGCACGCTGAACAAAATCCTTAACAGCATTTCAATCGTCTTTAGGTTCTGAGTTCAAATTCTGCCAAGTTTGACTTTGCCTTCCATCCTGTTGATGCTGATAAAATAAGTACCAGTTGAATACTGGGGTTGATGTAACTGATTTAATCCCTCTCTCCAAAGTTGCTGGCCTTGTGTTAAAGTTTGAGGCAAAGAGTTTTTTTAGTTGATCAATTGATCCTGGTGTGTGTGGGTCCGGTTATACTGACCCATTAAGTTATTAGGACATAAGCAAACTAATATTGTTTGTTGAGCTGTTAGAAACAAAAAAGAACACATGCACACCCTCACTTTATGGGCTTCCATGAAGTTCCCTTCTACCAAACTCATTCATAACAAATTTTATCAGCTTTAGGCTATTGTAGAAAACATCCATGATGCCATGCAGTTGGACTGAACCTAAAACCACATGACTGTCAGTCAAACATCTTATTCACATAGCTATGCCTTCATCTATAATCACAAATAATTTCTTCTATGATCTCCAATTTCTTTGGCTTCTTTGTAATCCTTAGTATCGGTTTCTTCTGAGCCATAGCCACAAGATATTGGTTCTTTCTTTCTTTATTTCACACATTAATGGCCTCTTGGCCTTGAGAACTTGGCCTAGTTGTTACAGTTCACATCAGCAAAATATGTGGATGTTTGTCAAGAGAATCTTCTGACAAACTTTCCCACATTTGGTCTTCCAACATCTCAAATAACCTGAATTAACAATTCCTTTCAGCATTGCAGCATGTTTTGACAGGATATGATCACTTTTCACCTTAGAACTTTGTTACTTTTTTTATTTATATCTATTGTATTCAACCGGATGGTCATTAATGGACTGCTTATTGTCATCATCTATCACTGATCAAATTCAGATGATAATGTGTTACACTCCCTCCATGCTGCTTTTTAATGTAGTCTTATCTGTTCCTTCCTTTCCTTCCTTCCTTCATCAGTCCTTTGCAGCACATACAGCATGTCTCATGTATTTCAAACCTGGCACAGTCCATCTTTCTCCAGGTCTGAACACATTTGATATCTTCCGGAGAATGAGTTGGAAGAAGAAATGATCTTAGCATTGAACTGCTACTTTCCTTATTGACCCTGGGAAAGATAAAATGCAAAGTTGACCTAAGAGTACAGAGTATTGGAACAACTATCATAAGGCATTCTACTTAGTGTTCCAATAATTTGGACAACTGGTGGCTTGAAAAGGATTAATCCACTTATCTTTTGCTAAATATGGCCTAATAGGAACAGGAGTCTTAATGATATCCAATACACTCTTGACAAACTAGTCTCAATTAACAGCACTAAAATGGAGATAAAATACTTACATGGTAATATAATCGTGACGTAGCATTTCCATGCTGGCATGGGCTGAATGGTTCTGACAGGAGCTGACCAGCCATAGGGCTGTTATAAGCTCCAGTTGTCTGTTCTGGCATGGTTTCTTTGGTTAGATGCCTTTCCTAACACCAACCATTTTACCACTACATAAGTATGTTAAACTGATTTTTAACATATTTATTCATTAATCATCCTATAGGATGACTGGTGAGTGAGACAAACTTTCTGTAAAGTGGCTGGCAAAGGAAGAGAGAATGAGGAGTTTTAAGGTCCCTTTTTATTCAACCTATCTAGTGTTGGTGCCATAAAAGAAACACATCCAGTACACTCTGTGATGTGGTTGGCAATAGGATGGGTATTCAGCTATAGAAACACAGCCAAATGACATGAAAGCACCAGTCTTTGTATGGAAGCTGTAGCGCCCCATGAAAAAGTAATTTGAACTATGACAACCATTTAACCTGTGCCTGATGGAAAGTGGACATAAAAATGACGATCATATATATCACTTCCTTGTTTTTAGCTTGAACACTGCTCTTAGACCTTATTTCTCAAAGATTATTCTTCCTGACTGATTGTGAGCCAACCAATTATGATTGACTTAGTAACCTTAAACAGGAATATATTTCTCACTTTGTAAAAATATTTCCATCATTTATTTTTATGTCATATCAGCAAATATTTAAATTTGTTTCTCATAATTTCAGAAACTGTTTTCATAAAGAAATGCGATGATAGAAAGAAGACTTTGATCTGTTTAAGTGGGTTAGTTGTGGTTAAACAGCTAGATAACATCACTTTAATTTATATTCCTTTCTTAACATAAAGAGATCTTGTTTCTGCAGAAAACTGGACTGTTGTTATAAGTATACATGATAAAACTGGTTGTGGTAGAAATAAACATATTTTTAAATTTAAAAACATTGAGCGAAAGAGAGTAAATACTAGAATACACACAAAACTTTTTCCTCTTTAATCACAGTTTACTGTTCAGTAGCTAAACACTGTGGTGTGTATTATAGTCTACGATTATTGAAGTTGGCATACTGAAGCACCACTAGCAATTGCATTAAATTTGTGGGTTTTAGAGAATAGACATTTAGTTTGCCAATCCATGTCATCGTACACAAACCGATCGTTATAGTGATGTTTGTAAGATAAAGATGCAAAAACTGAAAGCCATCTGGAAGCAATGACTTGTCTCCTGTGCCTCCGCAGAATTTCTTCATTTGATTCTTCCTTACATCCTACTCATATCAGTAGCTGAAAATGAGAAATCTCATGCTCCACATTCATGCATCATTTGCATCACAGACACCAGCAATCAATCAAAGACCCCCTGGATGTAAGCGATCAATATACTCATCCTTATCTCCAACAGGAGAGGTCATAACTAAAATATGTGTGGGAATGAGATGATGATGATGATGATGATGATGGTGGTGGTAATTACCATCATCATTGTTTCTTAATTTCTTTTTCTCTTTTTTTTTTTTCTTTTGTATTTTCGTATTTCATATTTGTTTGTCAAAGTAGTTTAAGAGTTGAAAAGTTCTGCAAATACAAACTGTTTTTATTCTGAGGGTGTTTCATGTTGCATGCCGTTATGAAAGTTGATAAAGGGGAACTTTATATAATTAGGCTGATTAACTTAAGACATAACACAAAATATTGAATAATTAACCATGCTCGTTATTGTTCTAATGATACAACTGTTAAAGATGTTTCTAGCTAAGAACAAACAGCATTACGTTGCCTTTGTTGATCTGGAGAAGGCCTTTGACAGAGCCCTTTAGTTTTTAAGCTGATAATGTCAGATATAGATGCCGTGGAAACCGTGTAAAAGAACTCTATTGGCAAGATTAGAGTTAAGTTTAGTGAAGAAGTAGTGTGAGTTCATCATACTCATGATAATCCTTGAGATTATAACACAAGAGTTCAGTACTGAAATGAGTATATTCTGTTTCGTAATGTGCAGTGTGAACCTACATTAGACTCAGATAGAGCACGAGTGGTGCACCGAGAAAGAACAGGGAAACATCAATCAATGTGTATTATCCTGAGTAATCCGTCAGTACCTACTTCCATAAATTTAACGAACATGCTTCTTTCAATCAAATTGCTTGCTCTTCTGATGTAGATGCTTTTCCTGTGAACATCAGCCAACGCCTTTGATGTTTCATCATTCTCAAACCACTTGTATTCACTTCCATTTGGTAGGTACATCCAACATATACCATTTAGTCATTTATCACCACTTAGTACTGCATAATAACATACAAGCCAAATGGAGTTTTATGTGATTGCTCAGGCACCTCCTCCATAGGATCCTCTCAGAAGCAACCATCATTAGACTTTGTGGTTGGATTCCCAGGCATGACCAACTGAGATGAGGGATATTATCCAACCATCTCATTCTTGGCCTTTAACTCTAGGCCTAGGTCTCCTGCTGGTTGCCTCGGTTTGTGATTCTTTCATTAGACTTTGTGTTTGAATTCCCAAACGTGACCAACTGAGATGATGGATATTACCCAACCATCTCTTTCTTGGTCCTTACTCCTAGGTCTCCTGCTGGTTGGCTCAGCTTGAAGAATCTGTCTTGTGATTCTTTCCTGCTACGTTCCTATCACATGTCCTTAGTACTGGAGCTTTGACCTCTCAATGTGGAGAAGTAGTGACTCAACCTGCAGAGACTCCCTGATCTCTGAGCTATGCACCCTGTTGAGTAGTGTTACCCTAGAGATCTTCCAGAGGGCCCCCTATTTCACACACTTGTATTCATGATCGTACTTTTTGGGGCATTCGTTATCCAACATTCATGATAGGCATGAAAACCAAATTGAAGGTTATGAGTTTGGCTAATATTTTTTTCTCTATGATGTAGTACAGCTTTGATAGTTGATCTGTTTATATATTATGCAATTTTCTCTCTTGCTAATGTAAAGCTATTAAATTGAATTTATTATTTAACTCCATTTTCTGAGTATCTTTGGATATGATGGAAAATTACCAATTATTGACTGAAAAATATTTTGTTGAGAGCAGGATCTGGCAAAACATCAAAGTCCCCTAGCAAAATTCTGTGTCAGTCTCTGGTAATATGATATACGCAGTCGTTAATTTACTGAGAGAACTCCAAAACTCATTTAGTTCAAAACTAATTATTATAAAATTCATATTTGTAATTGAATCACCATCACAGTCATATCAAGTCAAGGCAAGGAGATAGTGAAACACACACAATGAGCTTCCATCAGTTTCCATGAGGCTATAGTTGATTATACTGTGGAATTGAACCCAAAACCATATAGATGGGAAGCAAACTTCTTACTAAACGGCCACATGACAATAATATAATAACTGTCAGGGTGTGTTTACATATATATATATATATATATATATATATATATATATATATATATATATATATATATATATAGAGAGAGAGAGAGAGAGAGAGAGAGAGAGAGAGAGAGAGAGAGAGAGAGAGAGAGAGAGAGAGAGAGATAGAGAGAGAGACTGACAGTCTGTCTTGCGAAGGAAGGTAACTCCAATAAAATTGACATTGCATCCTGACTTTGAATTTGTATATAATACATTACCATCATCATCATCATCGTTTGACATCCGTTATCCATGCTGGCATGGGTTGGATGGTTTGACTGAGGACTAGCAAGCCAGTAGGCTGCACCAGGCTCCAATCTGATCTGGCAGTGTTTCAACATCTGGATGCCCTTCCTAATGCCAACCACACTGAGAGTGTAGTGGGTACCTTTTACATGCCACTGGCACAGGAGCCAGTCAGGCAGACCTGGCATTGACCATGTTTGGATGGGGATTTTTACGTGCCACTGGCACAGGGAGCCAGTGAGGCAGACCTGGCATTGACCACGTTCGGATGATAGTTACAAATATTGTGAATTTTTCTGAAAAATAACTAATGTTGCTGAGAGAATTAGTGGACAGATATCAATAATGTCCCAAATCATTTCAAACATTTATGTTTACAGAAAGGTTTCTGCATGAAAATTCAATGGGGAAGTAATGTGAGTTGCTAGAACATTTAGTTAATCAACATCAATAATGTTTTCAGTAATTATCAACATCTATGTTTGTGCAAAACTTTTTTGTATATAAATATTTAATAAACACAGCACATAACCAAATTAAGATCGTTTGAATTTTTCTGTCATAATTTGACAGAAAGAAGATTTGGTTGATTAGCTGTTCTGAATAAGAGTTATGTTCTGACTAGAATGTGTGTGTGTGTGTGTGTGTGTGTGTGTGTGTGTGTGTGTGTGTGTGTGTGTGTGTGTGGCATCACTTTTCCATGCTTCCATGGATCAGATGGAATTTGTTCAGGCTCATTTTCTATGTGCTCGATACCTTCCTTGTTGCCAACCCTCACTTGTTTCCAAGCAAGGTGAGACTTTCCTCTTGACTTGATATGTTTTCATGAAAAATTGGAAACAAATGGCTGATTATATGAAGGTACACCCATTTTTGTACGATTACACAATGCACACACATGATGGGCTTCTTTTAGTTTCCATCTATTAATTCCACTTACAAGGCTTTGGTTGGCCTAGGGCTATAGTAGAAGACACTTGCCCATGTTACCACACAGTGGGACTGAACCCGGAACCTTGTGGTTTAGAAGTGAACTTCTTAAGCACACAGCTACGTTTGTGCTGTATACTCTTTTACTTGTTTCAGTCATTTGACTGTGGCCATGCTGGAGCACCGCCTTTAGTCGAGCAAATTGAACCCAGGACTTACTCTTTGGAAGCCTAGTACTTATTCTATAGGTCTCTTTTGCCGAACCGCTAAGTTATGGGGACGTAAACACACCAGCATCAGTTGTCAAGTGATGTTGTGGGGACAAACACAGACACACAAACATATACACACACACATACATATATATATATATACACATATACGACGGGCTTTTTTCAGTATCCGTCTACCAAATCCACTCGCAAGGCATTGGTCGGCCCGAGGCTATAGTAGAAGACACTTGTCCAAGGTGCCACGCAGTGGGACTGAACCCGGAACCATGAGGTTCGTAAGCAAGCTACTTACCACACAGCCACTCCTACGCCTATATGTAATTTCTCTGAAAAATATCTCTTTTGACAAGACGAATTTTATTTTTCCTGTCTATTCTGGAGGACAACTCTGGTTGGTAGTCTGTATAACTAGAAGCAAGAATAATTTGGAACTGCATATAGAAAATATGTGCAAACAAGGAAATCTGTTTGAGAAGAAAATTTTCACTAAAAGTCTATTATTAAATTAAATGGCATCAGCATTGCCGTGTGAACATTTCTCTAGAATTGGCTGTTTTCACTTTGTATGCTGTTAATGCAAATATTGAATGAAAAGCAATTTAAAAAAAAAGAATTTAAGATTGTACTATGCAAAGTCTACTACAATATGTAAATATATAAAAAAAATTAACTTCATTTTCTATATTTTTACTGTGTTTTATCATCATTTTCAATACATTTAAGATAGTCATATTTGTCTGTATTATTAACAACACTAGTTGGTTATGTTACATTATTGGAATTACAATATAGATTTAATAGTATACAAAATAAGTTTTTATAGAATTCTAAAAATTATTTTATGACGAGGTCTATAACAATTCCTACCAGTTTAAACAGAAGGGGAAGCTGGTAAAAGAACTGAAAATGTTTTTTTCATTCAATATCTCACTTTCTGATGTTTAATATTTTCCCTAAAATATTATAGGTATTCATTATTGCTTTGTCTGTTTTTATAATATAGTAATAATATTTGTTTATAACATTTTTTTTTCCATCTTAATATAATGGGTCATTTTGTTCAGTTAATAAAAATCACCTAATAGATATAACTCTCCTTAGTATATCTTCTGTCTTTCACTTGTTTCAATCATTGGAATGTGGCCATGCTGGGGCTGCTGTCTTTAAAGGTTTAGTCAAACAAATCAACTCCAGTACTTACTTGAGACCTTTAGAAAAAATGGTCTCATACTTATTCTATCGATCTCTTTTGCCGAAACTCTTAACTCATGGTGATGTGAACAAACCAACACTGGTCATCGAGCAGTGCTAGGGAGGAGGCAAGCATAAGGACACACACTCATATACAATGGGCTTCTTTCAGTTTCCATCTATCAAGTCCAGTCACAAGGCTTTGGCCAATCTGGGGCAATAAAAAAAAAACATCTTATAGAAGAGTATTATATTGCAAGGATAACAGATAATTTTCATCAGTATTTCTTCACTATGATTAGGCAATCTGCTCTTTTATCAAGTGGTTTTGGTTCCAAATTTATTAATTCAATCTTTTTCTTTCTTTCTGTTCTCACCTCACCTCACTCCACCAAATCAACACTATTCTCGATATCCAGGGCAGCATTTCACCATCTAATTTACTTCTAAATCCACTTGCAAAACCCATCCATAATGCCCTTCATTGGTACACTACCCTCTGCTTCGTGCATTAACTTATCTAAATGCCCAAGTAACTATGTGAAAGATACACATTTCCCAACTTAATGACAACATAACCAGATGAAATGTTAGTCTTAATGAAGTTGCTCACCTTGTTATAGGAACCAATTACAAAACTGGACTGGCTAGTGTTAAGAGCATATCTCTAATATTGTTGATTACTCTGTATGGAAACAGAAGAAAATATGGAAATGCACTAAATTTTTTGCTTTCCAAATACTACTAGATCCTGTCCTAGCCATTATCTTCTCGCAATGTATTTATTTTCAATAAGCTACTTTGTGTGTCTTGAAAATGAAAACATTCAAGTAATTGTCCTAAGTTAAAAAACAACCCAATAATCATTAACAGACTAAATATTGCATATTGTATAGAATAATCCATATGATTATCTCTCTCTCCCTCTCTCTCCCTCCCCCCCCCTCTCTCTCTCTCTCCCCCCCCTCTCTCTCTCTCTCTCTCTCTCTCTCTCTCTATATATATATATATATACATATCATCATCATCATCATCATCATATATATACATACACAATACAAACATACACACGTCTACCTCTCCCTGCTTGACAACCAGTGTTGGTGTGCTTACATCCCTGTAACCTGGCAGGCTTACAAAGAATAAGTCCTGGAGTTGATTTGTTTGACTAAACCCCTTTAAGGTGTGCTCCAGCATGGCTGCAGTCAAATAACTGAAACCAGTAAAAGAATATATATATATATATATATATATATATATATATATATATATATATATATATATATATATATATATATACATATATATATATATATGACGAGCTTCTTTCAGTTTTCATCTACCTGATTCACTTGGCCCAAAGTGCCATGTAGTGGGACTGAACTTGGAACCATGTGGTTGGGAAACAAATTTCTTACCACACAGCCACAGCTGTTTAGGTTTTTAACAAGTCGTATTTAAACACCCAGTTATCTTCCCTTCGACCTTAAAAAAGGAAAGGAAAAAGGATTGGGGAGAGCAAAACTTAGATGTGAATCCAGGAATTAATTTTAGTTTTCTCTCTAAATTCAAAAGAATTCACATTTTGCTATTGAAGTTTACTATTTATGAATAACGTTGAATTATTAATTAGCAATGTTAGAAGTTTTATGTTTAGCTCTAATGTAGGACAAAGATTATATTACTATTGATTGTCCTTACGAAATTCACTGTTCAACAGGAACTGGTCAGCAGAATGCATTTTTGCTGGCATTCATAAATGTTCATGAGGTTTTAAGTAGAGTAATGATTTTAGATGTTGTTAGTCTTATTTCAAAACCCAGAATGAGTCAATTGATAGTATTGATGTTTTGTTTGTTTTCCGTCTTTTCTCTAAAGCCAGTTCTATGTATTTTTGTATTTCAATTACTTTGTGTTTGATAAAAACTGTATCTTTACTCAATCTGTTTCTCGAGAAGTCAAACTGGTTTGCTTTCTAACAAATTGCTCATATTCATTGAACTTTTACATTAAGACTTTTGGCAATATTTTGGAACTTACATTCACTAAATGAGATGAGTCTATTATTTGCTAGCATAGCCTTTGTTTCCTTTTATTATTTCCTTGCATTTTTAAACAGAATATTTGCTGTTTCTTATTTGTTTCTCTTTTTTTTTTGTTTTTGTTACCACGCCCATCAACAACACTCTTACTTATTTACTATTCCTCTCCGACTTTCCCCAACCGTGCATCATCTACATGCAATCTAGTCCCTGTATGTCAAACTTGAATTGATTTCCATAAATTGTGACCTTGAGAGCATCCTTCATTAGAACCTTACTAATCTTGTTTCTTTTAACAAAAAAAAAAAAAAAAAATTTCAAGTACTATTCATCATGAAAATATTACCTTGCCTACTTACCTGTAGATGTCAGTGATAGCTAGAGACTTCACAGTCACTCCAAATACTGGCCCTCATGTCATCACCAAGAATCTCTACTGGTGAAAACACATCATTAGCTTAGCTAAGACCCCATCCCAAAAACTATTTCTGCCAATTGATGGTTTCTGCCATCCTATGGGGGACTCAGTGCATTTTATCATAACACTCGCATGATATTTATTATATAGTCATTCTTATCCTTTAACGTCTCATCTTCTGTGCTGGCATAGGTTAGGTAGTTTGACAGGATCCAACAAGGCTGAGGACTGCATCATGCTGTAGCGTCTGCTTTGGCATGGTCTCTACAGCTGGATGCTTTTCCTGAGTTTTACAGAGTGTATTCAGTGTTTTTTTTTGGGGGGGGGGGGGTTCATGGCAAGGTTTAAGACATCCCCTCTCTGCTAAAGTCCCTCGCAGACATCCTATGATTGTGAGAGGCTTCAGCAGAGAGGGAGACAGCAAGGCAGCTTTACACTTGATCGCGCTCGCAGACACACACACACACACCTTGGTTGCAGCTGCTTGAAGAATGTATTTATGTGTGTGCACGTGTGTGTATAATGGGGAAATGATTTCCACCCCCTAAACTCACTGGCAATGTGTGTTGGGCATGCTACCATACTATTAATTTTATATATACATATACAAACGTTTTCAGTGAACATATTAGAATATTTTATGAGTACGTAGCACCTGATTGCTGTTAGAATACATCTGTATTTTCCTTTCCCTTCAACCAAAAGTTAGTTACTAGTCTAGAGTTGCTATATATATATATATATATATATATACATATATATATATATATATATATATATATATATATATATATGTATATGTATATGCCTACAGATTCCTTACGCAGTTAGACTGTGTTTGAAACGTTAGTAATCAAGTCTTTTGTCATCTACTTGTGAAACGAACATCTGCAAACGGTTTCTTTCTTAGAAAGATACACATAGGAGTCTTGATGTTTGTTTTCTTTAGCTCTCAATAATAATAATAGCAATAATGTTGATGATGATATAACAGTACAGATGGCTTTACTCAGTGAATTTCTTCCGTTTAGGACTAGTTTAGAAGGGCTTGTAACAAGTGAGAATTTGCTCAGAGCCACTGTTAATAATAGGAAATAAGGATGTTGTCTCAACATCACAGTTGAGTGTTGGCAGTAAGAGATAGTAATTTTTCAGACTGTTAATCTCCATTTTTCGGGATGAGAGTGTTTCTTTTTACATTTCATTCACGTTGATCTTCAGTCACCATTACCAGGTGTCTTGTTCTTAGATTACATACTTTAGTAGCCTAATTGACAAGAATAGGATTACCCCGAGTTTAAAAATAATGATTCCTAGTTTTGTCTGCATGTGTATGTATGTATGTCTGTATATGTGTATATGCATGCATGCACTTCAACTCAAGACTAGTAGAAGACACGTGTGCAAGATGCCACACATCAATGTCTGTGCCTTGTAGATGTGTGTGTGTTGAAAGATGATCTCAACAGTCTGAGAAATGATGATTTTGTGGATTAATTGTTCTCAAAACTCTGAGGGTGTTGCTTATCTCCTAGCACTACTAACAACTTTCAATTAATCGTTGTAAGTTTATACACTGAAATTTTGTTTCATATACATACATATACATATATAGAGTAGCTTCTATGCTGAAGTGAAGACAGCATAATCTTTGTCTATCACCTAACCTTCTTGGAGGTTTTAGGTAAAATTATACTAATGTGTGCATCTGTTTTAATTTAATTTAATTCTATGTATTTATGCAGCTGAGGATTTCTCTGCATTTAAATTGTTGTAATGGTTACATTGTTCAATTAAATGGAGTTGCTTGAAACGATCGTACTGCATTACCTCTGGATATCTTGTTGCTTATTTTGATTTTAATCACCTTATTTTGAAACTGTAGGGATAAAATGTGCATATCTTTGGCAGGGCTCAAGAGTCATATAAGGGCCTCACATTGCATTAATAATGACTCGTTTCACAAAGCAGCCATTAGTGGTTGGTGTTAGGAAGGGCATCCAGCTGTAGAAACTCTGCCAAATTAGATTGGAGCCTGGTGTAGCCATCCGGTTGCACCAGTCCTCAGTCAAATCGTCCAACCCATGCTAGCATGGAAAGCGGACGTTAAACGATGATGATGATGATGATGTATAACAAAGAGATACAAGTGTCAGTTCATTGCGACTGTTTCTAATGACTCTTTTAATTGATTAATGAGAACATTACATCATTGGTAAGAAACCGTTTCCGTCAGATGAATGTATTATCTTCAAACATAAAGTAGTATGCTTGTTACTCAGACCTAACAAGGTACCTCAATTTAAGTACCTAATCCAACTGAATCTTAATTGTATTCTGTATATATATATATATATATATATATATATATATATATATATATATATATATATATAATATGTGACAATTATTCGGTAGCCATGATAAAACTCTGAGTTTCGGATGTCGGGGCGGAAACCCATGCTGGCATCCCTTCAGTTATCGGGCCATCGGAAAAAATGCTATGGAAATGACCGTTAAAACAAAGGGAAATTACTGTGTAATTGACTGTTTATAGCTATTAGAATGACCGCCACATTTGGATAGTACTTTTTACATGCCATAAAGCAATATTATTTATTTAATTTAGTTTTAATAAAAAAAAAAATAATAAATGATGACCTTATTATGCATCTGAGGTCAACTTATTCATGCACCCCAAGTATGGAACCAATCCACACAGCTATACTTGCATGAAAACTACACGCACACGCACACACACACACACACACACACGGCTATTTTATATAATAGATATGTCTTTCCTCCGTCTATCCTTTCTATAGAAATGTAGGCACGGAACATTAAAGCTCTTTTGCATTTTTCCTGAGCATGAACCAAATACACTCTATTTCTTGTTCTTTCTTCAGATCTTTTTGTTTTCTTTATTTTTGAACTATATATTTGTGTGTGCGTGGGTGGGTGTGTATTAATAAGCTCTTTAACTTGAATATTTACAAATACATTATCTCTCAAACCCAAGTTTCTAAAGCATTTACCTTGTTAAAGGAGCTGTTGAGAAAGTCTAGCCAAAATATGGATGGGTGCTTGTCACAATCTCAGAGCACCTATCAAGTTGTGTATTCAATCAGTGCTAATGAAATATGATGAAAATTGACTGTATAAAAAAACAAAACCAGCACAACAAAAAAGGAAAAAAAAACTCGGTCCTGATCTTATCAAAAATATGTAAGACTATGTATACAAACAAAGAACTATAACAAAAGACTATGTGCACAAAAGCAGTTTAGTGAATTTACTGAATTGGAACAGATTTACTGGGTTGAATCACTCACATGAATATTCTCAAAATAAGCTTATTTTTGTTTTCTGGTTTCCCTCTGTTAATCAACTGTATTCATACGGTCTTAGCTAATTGTTTTAGCAGGACTGTATGTTTTAGGCAGCTATGTAAGTCGCAAGCAGGCACAAACAAGCCCGCAAGTCATTCCTACTCTAACCCAGCAGAATATCCATGATGGGACATTAGAGGGAAGGTTACACTAGTCGGCAATGGTTCTCTGGCCGGTACTCATTTTTAGCTTGATAAACTAAAGCAGCATGAAATGAAGTGCCTTACTGAAGGAAACAGTGTGTCATTTGAACCAGGGATTGAACCCTCGACCATATGCTCATGATCCTAATAGCCTAACCACTCAGCCATAGATGTGTGTGTGTGAAAGTACAGGAGTAGCTGTCTGATAAGAAGTCTGTTTACGGACCACATGGCTTTGGGTTCAGTCTTACTGTATAGCACCTTGGGCAAGTGGCTTTTACTATAACCTCAGGCCAACAAAAGCCATGTGAGTGAATTTAGGGTAGATGGAGACTGAAAGAAACTTCTCAGTGTGTGTGTATTGTTTTTTGTTGTGGTTGTTTGTTGCTCTCTCCTTGTCTTGACATGAAGGGATAGTTATAATCAAATGTCTGTGTTATGCAAGCAGTGTAGGGTACATGCGAGAAACCAGATGTGGCCAGTTTCAACACAAACAGGTTGAATATTAGGACCAGACACATCCAGTTGAAATGCTAAAAGGTTTCTTTGGTACAGTGAGATTTGATGGCGACTTAGTTGCTATTTCCAGCAGGTTGAGCCACTTTGTAGGGCATCAAGCACAGCAAGCTGAAGTCAGCTAAGTGTTCTGATCTGTTTCTTTACTTTCAGATGAATAAATTGATGTCACATCTTCAATATACTAATTCCTTTGATGTCTGTGTGTGTGTGTGTTTATCTAGTTCTCTGTTCAATCAGATTCCAGTTGATACGCTAAAAACAGTAATTGATCTGATAACGATGTTGCTGTGTATCGGCACAGAAAATTACACAGCTGTTTCATGTTTTACCTTACTTTGATCTCATCCATCTTATTGACTACCGCCCTACCTTGATATTGGTCAAGAAAATGTTTAGCAATAAAACTATGTAAGAAGGAGCACTTAACAAAAGCATCGTATTTTATCATCATGGGATTTATTGCATAGCAACTAAGACCACTAAAAACTGTAAGCTGTGTGGTCATTCATCTTGCTAGAAATAGCAGCCAACCCTACTGCCTTAAAAGGAAAGAAAAAAGGGACACATTGTCAAATGTTGTACGAGGTACATCCATTATGCTTAGAATTTTTTCATCTTGTGAATTCAGCTGTTATATGTTTGAGACTGATCACCTTAATAGAGGATGAAGGCCTCTCAACTACCTCAATGCTATTGATTGAGACACAACATGAAATTGAGTTCTTGCCTAAGTTGATGTGCCAAGGATTCCATTTGCAGTTGCTTGAAGAATCCTTAGAAATAATTTTCTGTCTTTACCTTTACCTTTACTATCAAATCTCACTATATCAAAGAACCCAAAAGCACCCACTACACTTTCAGAGTGGTTGGCATTAGGAAGGGCATCCAGCTGTAGAAACTCTGTCAAATCAGATTGGAGCCTGGTGTAGCCATCTGGTTCATCAGTCCTCAGTCAAATCGTCCAACCCATGCTAGCATGGAAAGCGGACGTTAAATGGTGATGAAACTGTGAAATCCCATTGTATTGTCATATGTTTTGTATCAGTGTGATGTAAAAACTGGTGCATTTCAATAGAAATGCTCTGTGGTGCTTAAGTCTGATTGAATCATCTCCCCTTAGGTGAAATTTGGCTTTTATGTCATATCTTATAAGAACAATGAAATAACTGCCAGACATTGTACTGTGATTTTTATAATAAAAAAAAACGTTCAAGCCAGTGCTCCAGTATGGCTGCAGTCCAGTGACTGAAATCAATACATGAATAAAGACAAATACTCAGTGAGCTAATCGTATCTGTAGGATTTATTGTTTCTGTTTATGTTTGTACACAAAATACTTTGAATTCTAGGAACTAACTGCAAATCAATGAAGGAAACTGCTGTTTTGTAAAAAGGACACATTAGACAATGTAGTCATAAATATACAAAAGTTGGGATGGTCATGGCTAGAATACTTTTTATCATAGGTCTGGTGAATCAGCGTTGATTTGTGGTTAAACAACAGCCACTACATAGTTGTTCAGTGTGCTAGAAATAGCAACCTAATCTCATTCTGCCTATATTTCACCACCTTGTTAAAAGAAGGACACACTGGACAGTGTTGTTATAAATATATCGAGCCCCTACATGCGCTTATTCAGAAGGTCATTCATGTATAGTCAGACAGTGTTTCGACCTCATATATACATTATAAATATTATGCACATTGTCATAATAGACTGTTGAGCGATGAATTTCAATTGCACGTATAGAGCACAATATATAATTCACTTTCAATACCCTGTTCGATTATATACACTAGTCATAACAATAATCTACCAAAGCCGACAGAATTCTAGGTTAGATCAACAATGCTTTTTTTTTCCCCCTATTATATTTGGTTTTTGTGCAAGATATTGTTTGCATAGACTCATAACCGTCTCTCATTATTCTTACCAGAAGCTGATGTCTTGCCAGAACCACAAAGTGAATAGTTTGAAGACACAGCTGGTCAACTATGTATCAATGAAGGCTATTATTACACAGTGGTCTGTCATGTTTTCCGAGAAATTACTGTTTTCGTTCAGTAACCTGACATTGGTTAACAAATATTATAAGTTTTCAGGTTATTAACTGTCTTTAGAAATAAACATTTTAAAAAAAGATATTTGCTCTTTATATGTTTCCAGTTCCAGGCTGGTTACTCCTATCCACTCTTGCATAATGTGAACAAACATGTATCTCCTTCCTCTACAGCAGGGCTTCTCAATTGGGGTCCATGTAAGATTTTTGGAGGCCACACATCAAAATTAGGGGGCCACAATAATATTTGAAGGGCCCCTAAAAAAGGTTTTGCTTTAAATGTATGTATTGGTCTGTATTTCAAGAAGCAGCTTGGTTTCTCTCTCTAACATTTCACGTATTCAACAGATTGTGTGAATAACAAAATAGGACTTTTGAAAAAAGTCTTTAGAACTAGTTTTTAAACATCGAATGGCTATGGGTGGGGGGTGGGGGTACATCAGAATAAAATAGTAATCATAGAGCGTAGGAGTGGCTGTGTGTTAAGTAGCTTGCTTACGGACCACATGGTTCTGGGTTCAGTCCCACTGCGTGGCACCTTGGGCAAGTGTCTTCTATAGCCTCGGGTCGACCAAAGCCTTGTGAGTGGATTTTGTAGACAGAAACTGAAAGAAGCCTGTCGTATATATGTATGTGTGTATATATGTTTTTGTGTCTGTGTTTGTCCCCCTACATCGCTTGACAACCGATGCTGGTGTGTTTACGTCCCCGTAACTTAGCGGTTCGGCAAAAAGAGACCGATAGAATAAGTACTAGGCTTACAAAGAATAAGTCCTGGGGTTGATTTGCTCGACTAAAAGCGGTGCTCCAGCATGACCACAGTCAAATGACTGAAACAAGTAAAATAGTAATCATAGGGGTTCATAGATTTTTTTTAATGGTTGAGAACCCCTACTCTACAGCAAATAACCTGTTCTGGGCCTCTTCCTTGATGCTCAAACTTTTCACCATCTTACGTAAAGCTGCCTCTCTTCCTCCAGTACAAACTGTAAAGCAGTTGGCATTATTAGGGACAGCATCTAGCTGTAGAAATGATGCAAAAACAAACACTGGAGTGTGATGCAGTCTTTTGAACCATCTGATTCTATCAAGCCATACAATCCATCTAAGCATAGAGGACAGAC
The DNA here is from genome assembly GCF_046866305.1 of Octopus bimaculoides. Classification (NCBI taxonomy): domain Eukaryota; kingdom Metazoa; phylum Mollusca; class Cephalopoda; order Octopoda; family Octopodidae; genus Octopus; species Octopus bimaculoides. The sequence continues at coordinate 74,891,716 of NC_142938.1, read as the reverse complement.
ATCAAAAAGGAGGAGGAGGATGTATAGGTGCTGGTCTGATTGTGATAGGCACAGGCACAGTTTTGAGGTTACAAAGCTTGTATTAATCCATGTGGTTTCAGGTTGGTCATACTACATGACCTTATGGGCTGAAATATCTTCAGATCAACTAATGCCTTGTGAACGAAAGTTTTTTTGACAGAAATTGTAAGAAAGCCCATTCTGTATGTGTGTGCCTGTGTGTCTGTGTGCGCATATCAGTTCAGTGTGAAAGCAAGTAACATTGTCTACTTTCTGAATGGAATAAATGCTCTGCAATTCATCAGACATGTGGTGACTGGTAGAATGCAAAACTACCCTGCTGGATAAACAAGTATGGGTTGATAGCAAGAAAAGCATCTGGTTGTAGGACATGTTCTACAATAACATTAGATAGGTTTGTCTTACATATAAGGTAGATTTGAAGCTAATCAAGGATGTACATTGTTTTAAGAGGCAACACGTTGCTCCTGACTGGTTTACATAATTAGCTTCCTATAGACTAAGAATCTTGTATTCTAACAATTCTCTAACTATACTGCAATAAGCAAAACTTACATACCAATAAGAGATCTTCCATTTAATTGCTTGACTTACTAAAAATAGTAGCTAAATTTCTCTCAAAATTTTATTCTTCCATCTTAATAGTAAAGAACACATTGGACTATGTAGTTGACTGCTTATGAAAAGAATAAATGTAAAAAGAAAAAAATACTATAATCAATGCTTTTGATTCCAGGTCTGCTGGTTCAGAATTGGCTCAGGGCTCAGCAGTATAACTTCTAAATAAACATTGCACCTTTTCAATAATGTATGATCCTATTGTGTCAAGGACACATGGCCTAGTGTTTAGGGTTTTGCACCCAGGACTGGGTGATGTTGTGTTCTTGAGCAAACCACTTCGTCTCATGTTGCTCTACAATCACATCAACACCTGACATGTGGTACACCGTGCACCTGTTCAGGCAATATTGATTTGATGGTGGGAGGGACCTACTGTACAGCACAAACATTTGATAACTGTGAACAAATCACTTGTGTGATTTGTTCAGCAAGAACTTGCAGAATCATCTTTCTCAAACCACAAGAGATTAATCCCAGGTCTTGTTCTAGTCTTTGTCTCAACCCTTATGAAATCACAGAGATTTTAAATGAATATCTCATAATTTGTAAGACAAACTGTTTATTTCAGTGAAATTTCTCTCTCTCTCTCTCTCTCTCTCATCCACTATTATAGAATTGAATGTATTTTATAACATTAATTAAAACATGATGTTTTCTTCATTCCTAGGTCCTGAATATGGTACCACCCAGTCAGCATGGAAAAGTGTCTTAACAGAAGCAGACAAGTTGTGTGAACTACATACTGAAGTAGCAGAACGATTAATGACTCAAGTATATCTACAAGTTAAGCAATGGAACAAAGAAAACTACCACAGGACTATGATGAATTTTCGTGAATGTAAAGATAAGGAAGATAATTTCAGAAGGGTAAATTTCTTCTTTCTTTACTTTCTTTTTCAGTTCATCTTCTCTCATTTATCTTTTTTGTAGATTTTTTATTATATGATTTATCAACCGGAAGGTTAACAGTGAAACTAGCTTTTGTATGTGGAAGATGCACAGGTGCAATAAGCACTGAAAGACAGACAGAAGATAGACTCCGTCAACTGCCAGTGGGGGTCAAGCTAGAAGTAGTTGAGAGCTTCTGTTATCTAGGTGACAAAGTCAGTAGTGGAGGTGGATGCTCCAAGAGCGTAGCTGTGAGAATAAGATTAGGATGGGCAAAGTTCAGAGAGCTCCTACCCCTGCTAGCAACAAAGGGTCTCTCCCTCAGCGTGAAAGGCAGTTTGTATGGTGCTTGTGTGTGAACAGCATGCTGCATGGCAGTGAAACATGGGCTGTGACAGCCGAGGACATGCGTAGGCTTGAGAGAAATGAAGCCAGTATGCTTCACTGGATGTACAATGTCAGTGTGCATGTTCGGCAGAGTGTAAGCATCTTGAGAGAAAAGTTGAGCATAAGAGGCATCAGATGTAGTGTGCAAGAAAGACGACTGCGCTGGTATGGTCATGTAATGCATATGGATGAGGACAGCTGTGTCAAGAAGTGCTGATCTCTAATTGAGACCCAGGAAGACATGGAATGAGGCGGTGAACTTTGAGCCTCACAGAGGCAATGACTAATGACTGAGACCTTTTGCGATGTGTTGTGCTTGAGAGGACCTGTCAGAGCAAGTGCACCTGTGCTGGTGGCATGTAAAGAACACTTTTCGAGCATTGGGCCTCATGGAAGCTAAGTGACTGAGTTCCTTTCGAGCATTGGGTCTCACAGAGGCAGTAACTCAGACCTTTGTCATGCTTGAGAAGACCCATCAAGCTGAGCAAAATCGCAGTCATGACAGATACTGGTGTTACACAATTGGCATGTAAAAGCACCCATTACACTCGCGGAGTGGTTGGCATTAGGAAGGGCATCCAGTCATAGAAAGCCATCCCAAATCAGACTGGAGTCTGGTGTAGCCTTCCAGCATGCCAGTCCAGTCAAACTGGCCAACCCATGCCAGCATGGACAACAGACGTTAAATAATGATGATGATGGTTAGAGTGAAGGCAGAATAACATTGCAGTTTACCGGGAGTCTTTAATACACTTCTTTGGTGGTTTCCCCTTATAGCAAATGTATATATCTTTTAAAATATTTTTACAGACTTATAATGGAAAAGAATTCACATAAATCAAATAAAAGGGTAAATGTAGAGTATGTGTATGTGTATATATATATATATATGTGTGTGGGGGGGGGGTTCAAAAATGAAAAACATGAAAATAAGGTTAAAAAAGGGGGATATTTTAGGTTTATGCTCAGAAAAAAATTAGTTTTTTACATGTCAAGCATATGCTCTTCTACTGAAAGAATAGACATGGAGAGAGAAAAGAGGATACGTGTCTCGTTTAGATTGTCATCACATACTGAAATGACCAGAAGAAGAGGAGGGCAGTAGAGACAAGTGGCAGAGGTGTCAGCTGTAAAGTTGGCATGAGGTGTGGGTGGCAAAGGAGACAGCCGTGGTCTGGCGTGTGTGTGTGTGTGTGTGTGTGTGAGCAAGCACGTGTGAGTATGAAGCTAATGTGTGTGTGTATGTGTAAACAAGCATCTGTTTGTGTATGTGCAAAGACTAGACCAATATATATATATATATATTGTCATCGTCATTTTACATTCATTTTCTGTGTTGGCATATGTTGGATGGGTTGTCAAGATCAAAGTCAGCTTCTGTTCAAACCAACTGCCTTCTTAGAAGTGTCAGGGGCCACGTCTCTTTTGTAAAAGAGGCAGAATATTTGGGTTGGCTATGGCCAATGTAAATGCCAAAGGGTTACCCCTGTAGCATTCATATTATTCTGTCATGTGTAATGCTTATTTATTCACATTGCTTTGAATTAACCCTGCATTGTCTCGTAGCTTTGAGATTTCAGTGATGTGGTTGTATATTTTTGAAATAACATTGTAGGGAAGGTGTGAGAGGCCAAATCTAGCCAGTTTAAATGCTAAAGGATTAAACTGGTTTAAAAAGCCATTGTCAATAACAACAACAACAAAATGGTTTTATTAACCTCTATAAAAAATTTTGTACGAATGATAGAGATGTTTGTGATAGAAGTAGATTATCACGAAAGGTTTTGGTTGGTGCTTGTCAAAAGATTTATGATCTCATTTGGTTTATTTTAGGCATTAAATTTGACACATTTACAACTGCTTACAAAACTTCTTTTAATGATCATGGAATTTTGACCAACTGAAAATTTTTATGATTTTTTTCTTTTCTTTTTTTGCTTATGTGGTGTTACATAAAAAATTTTTTTCAACACAAAATGCCTTCCAGCATTTAGCATAATACATTTTCAGTTGTGCTAGTAAGTATCATGACAGGAGCACCCAGTCAGTACACTCTGTATATTATGGTTGGCAGCATTAGAAAAGGTATCCAGGTAAAGAAACTATGCCAAAGCAGACATTGGAGTTTGATACAGGCCCTCTAGGTATTCAGATCCTGTTGAATGAGTCAACCCTTGCCACCATGGAAGACAGATGTTAGCTGATGATAATGATCATGTTGGTGACAATAATGTGTATCATTGGATGTCTTCAGCAGAGTTCACTCTGTTGCAAATATTTAGACCAGATCTCCAGCCTGCTACTAACCAATGAATTGTGGTTTCTGTCTCTATTTCCTTAACAGTCTTGGAGACTCTATAAAAGGAAGTTGTGGGCCCTGCTTTTCTTCCTTTTCTGATTAAGGGATAATATTATTTTTTAATATGATACATTGTAAGTACAGTGAAAGAAGAAAGAAGCTTCTATATTTTACTGATAAGTTAACTTAAATGATATAGACAGGATGCTAGTTGAAGTTTTATTAGAAAATGTCATATATAATGAAAATGTGTGTAGGAAAATACAAAAGAATGAAAGATTAGACTTTAGACTTTCAAAATAGTTTGATGAAATTTCATATATGTCATCATCATCATCGTTTAACGTCCGCTTTCCATGCTAGCATGGGTTGGACGATTTGACTGAGGACTGATGAACCAGGTGGCTACTCCAGGCTCCAATCTGATCTGGTAGAGTTTCTACAGCTGGATGCCCTTCCTAACACCAACCAAACGAGATCATATATGTGTGTGTGTGTGTGTGTGTGTGTATACATACACACAGTAATCCCTCACTATATCGTGGTTCACTTATCAGGGTTTATTATTTAAGCTCATGTCAATTCTTCCGTGGTGTTGTTTTGCATTTATAGTAAAATAAATATACACAAATTATAAAAATAATAATAAAAAATGCACAGTACAGTACTGTTTCTACTTTGTGGATTTTCACCTATCGTGGGGGGTTCTGGAACGTAACACCAGCGATAGTCGAGGGATTGCTGTAAATATATAATTTCTAATTATGGGCCTTTTTCAAAAGAAATAGAAGATGGAGCTGAAATCCAAGAATATGATGTAAAAATAGTTCAAATAATGTTTACCCTAGAAAATAAATATTAAAGTATCTAGTTCAAACTATTGTTATATTTATTACTCTGTATGTATGTGTGTGTGTGTGTGTGTGTGTGTAAAATACAGCATTTGAGTCCTATTAGAAATATATTCTATTTCTTTTAAAATATTTCATTTACTTTCCCCTTTTCTTTTACCGGTTACTTCAGCGAAATTTAGAAAATATAAGCAGAGGCTAAAGCATATCAGAAGTTCTTGTTTCTTCGACAAGCAACAGGTTTCTCTATTTGCCTATGCATCCTATACATGACAGTCTCATTTAATTTTTTTTTAATCTATATTTAGCTATTTATGTTTATTTATATTTGCATATTCATGTTTGTGCTTATTATATTTCCTTCTCCATTCAAGTACTCGTCTTGTACCCATGAATCACGAAATATGTTTATATTGTAGATGAAACAACATAGAAAAATTAGGTTAATTTTGGCAGTTAACATAATGGCACTAAATGGCAAATTGTACTGGTACAAAAACAGTACCAAAAAAAAAAAAACATACAAAGTTTTCATTATTTGATAAAAATGTTTTATTTGCCTTACAGTAGTGAAATAGAGTATTTAAATTAAACAACAGGAATGAAATGTAGTGTGCTTTTGTGTCTGTATGAATTTAACAAGACAAGTTTGTACAATCTACTTCCTATCAACATGACACTTTTTCCATGAGCATTCATCATCCAATTACAGAAGTTTACTCAGCAAAATAGTATTTTTTAAATGTTTTATGTAAAGTTATATTTTTTATGTTGCGGTATTTAAAAAAAATTTTTCTTTGAAAATTTAAGTAGCTTAATCTTTCACTTTATTACACATATGAGCTCAGTACAATTCTGAGTTTGGTCCCACTGTGTAGCACCTTGGGTAAGTGTCTTCGATAGCCTTGGGCCAACACAAACACATATCTATAGGTCATTTTTGTTTCAAGAACTCATGACATACATTTTCTGACATTTATTCTTCCTTTCTTTTTTTTTTTTATGTTTCCAGGCTCAAAAACCATGGATGAAGCGTTATAATAAATTAATGGTTGCCAAAAAGGAATACCATTCTGCATGCAAACAAGAAAGAAGTACAGCTAATCAAGAAAACAATGCCAAAGGGGATCCTTCAGTTCCTGTGGATCAAGTAAGCTTTTTATCTGTTTATTATTGCCTAAAATTTTGTTTCATTTTCAATTTATTCCTAAATAGCTAACAATCAAAGTTCAAGTAACCTTCCACATTCAAGCACCATCTGGATGCAGCATAAACATGAATTTGTTACATTAAATCTGCCCTGACTGAGTATAGCAGCAGTGCCATCAAAAATGAGAGAGCAGTTCTTGTTAAGGGTTACACATGAACTTTGTAGAGAATCAGCAATTGTTGATGGCTGTGTCTGTGTATGAGATGAATATGGCCGAATGGATAAGATTCAGGGTTCAATCCGACTCCCACTGCAAATGCCTTTTGCTCTTGTCTTGAATTACCTCAAGCCTTGGGTAGATGGAAATTGTATAGAAGCTCTGTGGGTGGATTGTACCTGTAATTTTAAAGTCCAGCTTTATCACATTGTGTCACACTTACTCTGTCTGAGCATTACACCAAGGGGACACATGTCTGTGGAAATCTCGACCACTCACAATGATAATTTTGTGAGTTTGGTAGTTCAATTGATCAAACAACTGAATACTTCTCACTGGAAACTATGGCAACAACTGAATACTTCTCACTGGAAACTATGGCTGTAATCCATTTATATGATTGTGTGTGTGTGTGGTTTGCGTTTATTTTGTAGCATAAAAAAATCTAAAATTGTTCAATACTAACTTTTGTTAGAAGTGTGTTAGCCTGATATATAAAGTGTAAGGTCAATAAAGATTATATTTCTGAATAACAATCAGCCTGTTGGTCGATTGTACACACCAACATATTGAGAAGATTCACATGAAGCAAGCACACACATACACACATATTATTGACAATTACATGGTATTGCATTTATATTACAGTCATGTGTTGGATTTTTTTTTTTAATATAAAATATGTACTTTAAATGTGTTTTAATCCAACAAGTATATAAAATAGATATTCTATTTGATTTACCATGATATTTACTGCACAGATATATATATATATATATATATATATATATATATATTGTTATCACATTTCTTATTTCTTTTCTTCTTTTTTTTAAGGTAAAAAAACTTGGAGAAAAATTAACAAAGTGTAAGGCTGAAGTAGAAGCATCGAGAGATAAATACAAAGCTGCATTGCATGACTTGAACAGTTATAATCCTAAATATATTGAAGAGATGACTTTTGTAAGTAACAGTATTACTGTAGGGTATTTTATTCTTCACACAAACTACTGAGCTGCCAGACATTTTGTTCGTGTGGGACATGAAACCTCATTGTCACTGCTGACTGAACAATGTCAGTGCAAAGATTCATGGATACAACATGCACACACGCACACACAAGGAGCTTCCATACAGTTTCTGGCTACCAAACTGCACCCATAACATATCAGTCAATTTGCGACTACAGTAAAAAAAAAAAAGAACTTGTGCAAGATGCTGCAAAATGGGATCAAACCTGAAACCATGCCATGGCAAAGTGAAATTCTTAACTATCCAGCACCCAGCTGGGTAGTTTGTTGGCAGTGAGAAGGGTCCAGGTGTAAAGTTAGATAAAGTATACTTACGGTTTGATTGACAGTGCTATTCAGTCAAAATTCTGTCCTCAGCCATTTTTTTTTCATATCTGAAATAAAATGCAACCATTGCACATAGTCTTGCATTGGAAACCATCCTTTCTCATGAACAAAATGTAACTCAAAATCTTACAGTCTGTAAAGTTGTGGGGTTTTTTTTTTACTCTCAAAAGGATGAAAGGCAAAGCTTACCAAGGCAAGGTTTGAACCCAGGGAGCAAAGTGCCAAAATGTATATAACAAGATATGCCACACGGAAGCAATAACAAATGACCGAGACCGTTGGCATTATGTTGCGCTTGAGAAGTGTAGCAAACTCAAGAGGGTGAGTGTCGTGGATTTGAGTGGCATCCAACGATCACTTGCGTGAGTGTCGTGGATTTGAGTAGCCGTCCAACGATCACTGGAGAGTTTGCCGAAAATCGGGGTTTATATAACTGTTCATACATGAATCCACGTGAAAGACTTCTTCAACGAAGTTCAGAATTCGTATATGGACAGTAATTTTCAACCAATGAGAAATCCATAATTTTAATGTAACAAACTCATAAGAGGCGGAGAGAGAACGTAAGTTCGTTTGCCCGAACATGAGAAATCCATAAGAAGGAAAATCCATCAAGCCTAGTGAAATCATAGTTGTGGCAGATACTGATTCATCACCTTCTGACTTACATAGCTGAGATAATTTTAGTAAAACAGGTTATTAGTGATAGCACAGTGCAGGCAGTTGTTCTTGATGGTGAGGAATCTCAGGAAAGAGAAGATATTTAGGGAACTATTTACATCTAAAAGTTTCCATTTCTGTGCAGACATTCAGATAAGAAATCTAGCCCCTACTACCACTATCTTTTATTTATTTTTTTATTTTTTTCTGGCATGGTAGCAAAACATATGCAATACAGAAATATAGAGATAAGCCTTGTAAAGATTGAGAAAGAAACACTTTGAATATGGTTCGTTCTTATGGAATGAGAACTTGAGAAACAAGTTGTGTTCTTTAGAAAATTAGATATGAGTACACAAGAATATTTGGGAAAAAGTAGTAAGATCTGGTCTGAGAAGACGGAATTTTGCATATTTGTCCAGTTCATACCAGAATAGAAGAGTTAAAACGGTGGTGACAAGTCTTTGCACTTCATGTAACATCACAGCAATTATGTTTCCTTCTAGTTCAGTTGTCTTCAATAGTTTTTTGCCTTTGATTGGTTGCATATTTAACCCTTTAGCTTTGAAACTGGCCCAAATATTCTACTTGTTTTATGTTCATAATGGCCAGATCCAGCCTCTCACGCCTACACTACAATGCCATTGTAAAAATACACAATCACATCTTTGAAATATTGAAGCTACAAGATAATCCAAAATAAATTCAAATCAATGTGAATAAATATGAAGTCAGGGTATGAGAGCTTCTAATTCAGTTGTTTATTTGTCTTTACATTTGTCTCTTCATGCTAACATGGGTGAGACATATCTATCATTAAGACATTGTTTACAGCCAGATGCCTTTCCTGTCACTAACCCTTACCTGTTTTTCAAGTAAGGAATGTCTTATTCCATGTATCTTTAAAACCACAAAGCTCCTAGATTATTTGTTAACAGGGTGCATGGCAGAAACAACACCATTTGTAGCTCAGTGATTTTCAAAGAAGCTCAAACTTTTACAGATACACTTATTTACATGCATATATACACATATGCATGTGTGTGTGTGTATACAAACAGATGCTGAAAAGTTCCTGGCCTTTAGTAAAAAAAAAATACAGAAGAATCAGTTAATTACAATTTTATTCAACATATTCCTCTCTCAGATTCACACACTTATTGCAACAGTCCTTTAATTTTTCTAATCCCTGTAAAAGAACTCAGAATGTTGGGCCTCCAACCAGGCCTTTCGTGATATCCTAAAAACCTGGAACTTTTCAGCACCCCTTCGTATGTGTATATGTGTATATATGATGAGCTTCTTTCAGTTTTTGCTTACTAGATCCATTCTCTTGAAACTGCGTGGTTGAGGAACAAACCCTTTAACCACACAACGGTGCCTGTGCCTATATTGGTTGTTGTGAAATAACTTCCATCATTGTTTTTCTGAATTATTTAATTTCAAAAAAAAAAAATCTTTTCTTTATTTCAGGTTTTTAATGAATGTCAAGAAATGGAACGAAGAAGATTAACATTTTTTAAACAGATGTTATTTGAAATTCATCAATGCTTGGATCTTTCACAGAACCAACGGTAAATTATTAAATTATCTTTCAAATAAATTTACTCACATTTCAGCTGAATTGATGAGACAGAATAAGCTTATAAAAAGAAAGATAGGGTAGTGGTTTGCAAATTTAGCTGTTTTAAATATGACAGAATTTCTTTCGAATGCTTTACTTTTAAATCTTCATCTAAGGTCATGATTTTAAATATCTTGAAATTTAATCACAGATATTTTTAGAAAAATTTCCTAACCTTATGTAAAAAAACAGGACAACTTTATTTACAGAAGATTTAATTTCCTAAATTTCCAACTAATGACTTTTTGCATGAAGTAAAACTTGACACCATTATATACGAAGAAGATATTTTAACTATTTTTTCTTTTTTATGTGTGCATGGTAGTCTCATTTTCATAAAATGTGTTCAGCAGTCCATGCTATATGTAAGTGCAAATCCCAGGACTTTATGGGTTAAACTAATATTTCTTCCCATTACAGTAGCATTATTAATTAGATATTTTTCATTAAGTATGGTGGCACTAACCTTATGTAAAAAAAACAGGACAGCTTTATTTACAGAAGATTTAATTTTTCTAATACAGAATCAAAAATGAATTTTAAGAATCACTTGTATTTATTTATTGTTCTTAAAATTTCAGATTTGCTGAAATATATCGTCAGTTTTATCAAGAGATAAATTGTGGAGACTGTGAGAAAGATTTAAGGTGGTGGTCTAATATTTATGGTGCTGGAATGTCTATGAACTGGCCTGAATTTGTCGTAAGTGTATTTGAATTTATCTGCAATTCCTGACACTATAGAGCAATACTTTCTTTCAGCTGCACGGACAGCAGCTGACTACAGAGCTAACAACCTATGCACCCCCCTTTCTACTGCAATTGCATTTTTTTTTTTTTTTTTTTTTTTGGATTTGCACTCCACCATTTAATGATTTTTTTTCTTTCTGAAACTATTAGTTCAATTCATTATTAGCAGTGGAAGAAGCGTTCTTTTCAAACAGTATCACTGCTGAATGATTTTCATCTGTTATTGATATTCTTCTGTGCTTTTTAGAACTATATGTCTATACAAGATGCTTTCTTTAGACAAATACCACAGTTTTGTGGCTTTCTATTGTATATCCGTGTTAAGATATATTGAATGCTATTAGTATTATGCTTTGTGCAGGTGGCACGTAAAAAACACCATTTTGAGCATGGCCGTTGCCAGTACTGCCAGACTGGCCTTTGTGCCAGTGGCACGTAAAAGCACCCACTACACTCTCGGAGTGGTTGGCATTAGGAAGGGCATCCAGCTGTAGAAACTCTGCCAGATCAGATTGGTGTCTGGTGTAGCCTTCTGGTTCGCCAGTCCCCAGTCAAATCGTCCAAACCATGCTAGCATGGAAAGTGGACGTTAAATGATGATGATGATGGAAACTCAGTGAAGCAGTTTTTGTAAATTAATACTGAGGATCATATAGTTTGCTGGTGTTGTTTGTCCATTTCACATCTCCTTTTCCAAGCTAGGATGGGCCAGACAAATGTATTATTGAGGCATTGCTTTACAGCTTCATGCCCTTCCTGTCACTAACCCTTACCTAATTTTCAAGTAAAGGATCTTTTATTTCACAAATCTTCAAAGGAGTGGATAATTTCTTGACAGGAGACATGGCAACAACAATGATCATAGCTTTTGTAGAATGCAGATGTAAACACACACACACACACACACACACACACACACAGCTTTGGTCAGCTCAGAATGATATTAGAAGACAAAATACACCATTTCGAGTGTGGCCGTTGATCGTTACCAACATCGCCTCCCTGGCACTTGTACCAGTGGCACGTGAAAAGACATTCAAGCGAGATCGTTGCTAGTGCCAATGGACTGGCTCCTGTGCAGGTGGCATGTAAAATACACCATTTCGAGCATGGCCGTCGCCAATACTGCTTGACTGGCCCTCGTGCCGGTGGCACGTAAAAGCACCCACTACACTCTCAGAGTGGTTGGCATTAGGAAGGGCATCCAGCTGTAGAAACTCTGTCAAATCAGATTGGAGCCTTGTGTCGCCTCCTGGTCCACCAGTCCTCAGTCAAATCATCCAACCCATGCTAGCATGGAAAGTGGACGTTAAACGACGATGAAGACACTTGACTTAGATGCCTCTTAGTAAGACAAAGCAGAAGTCCTGTGGTTGGGAAGCAAACCCACACTTGCCTACTTATTGAAGTATAAACAGTCTTTATGATTTTACATAGGTATAGATTTTTATGTAGTGGCTCTCATTAATGCTAGTCCTTTACTTTGGTATATAGTATATTTATTCTGAATAATTAAAAAAAAATTTTTTTCTCCCCCTAAGACCCAAAAGTATATAACAGCTGCATACTTTATTCCATGCTGGCATGAGACGGACTAAACTAGGGATGGCAATAGTTTGTGGTCTTATGCTCTTCCTGACTACAATTCTTGTTTTGAAGAACATCTTTTATTCCACAACTTCATATGAACTACTGAGCTTTTGAACCTTTGTGTTTACAAGAAACGTAAACATTGTCTCTGGCAGCTGAACAATAATGTCAGTACAGAGAAACAAAGCTATAAACACACACACACACATTCGTTAGTCTTGATAGAGGCAAATTCTAATTTTAGGAACAATGTCATTGGCTACAGATTTCCAATAAGCCAATCGTGGTCTCCTGGGCTTCTAACAATGAGAGTGTTCAGGAGGGTGCTACTAGTTCTTCAATTTTTTTAACCTCTGTTTAAAACCTTTGCTGATATACTTTGTTGAATATTGTGTGTGTGTGTGGCATGGCCATGTGGTTAAGAAGTTTGCCTTGCAACCACATAGTTTCTGGTTCACTCCTGTTGTATGGCCCCTTGGATGAATGCCTTCTTCTAAGACCTTGAGGTGACCAGTATCTTGTGAATGAAGTTGGTAAACTCAAACTATGCCCAACATCCCAATTCGACAGTCAGTGTTGGTTTGCTCATGTGCATTTAACTTAGCAGTTCAGCAAAAGAGACCAATGGAATAAATAGCAGACTGGTGTGATCAGCTAAGCCCTTCACAGTGGTGGCCCCAACATGGCTGCAGTCCAATAACTGAAACAAACAAAAGAATAAAAGAAGTGTGTGTGTATTATGAGGTGCAAGCTGAGCTTTGTCGTTAATAAGTTCACTTCCTAACTGCATGGTTTCAGGTTCACTTCCTCTGTGTGGTGCCTTGGGCAAGTGTCTTCCAATACAGCCTTGGATTTGGTAGACAGGAACTGAAAGAAGCCAGACCAAATGGTTGTGCCCAGGTGTCGAAACCATAGTGATATCCTTTAGGCAGCTGATGATGAGAATAATTGCTTGATAGGCTTACTGTCTGTGAATTCTTTATAGCTTAGAGTTTTATTATTGAATTATTGAGTTGTAATTCATTTTCATATGGTTGAAATTGTTAAAGAGGCCATGGTTTATGCTGGTTTAAAATTTATTTGATGGCTTGATTGAATTCTTAAGATATTTCTTCTTTTCAATAGTTTTCAAGTTGTGCATGCATCATAACATATAGAGAGAAAAAATAACAAATAGCTTTTTCTGTCAGAAATATTTGTTGACTGATCGCATTGTTCTAAAGAAAGTAAAATCTTTATTTATTATTTTAATGTACATATTTGTATCATGGAGATGTACTTGCATGGCAAGTCTTCTGATCCGAGACTGTGTTGAAACTAAAACGAATTGCAGTATGAAAGAGAACATGTTATCCATTTAGAAATGTTAACTTCACTTAAACATTTATTGTTTGTAATATGGTGTCAAAATCACAGTTTCAGATGACAAGAATGTTGACACCACATTACAAACAGTAAATGTTTTTGTGAAGTTAACAGTCTTTGTATGTTTCTGAATGGCTAACCTGTCTCTTCCATTCTGCATTATTATGTTTATAAGTTTTTCACAAAGCAAAACAGGTCATCTGAAAAATTACATTTGGTGGTTCCTCACATTCTCTTCTCTCGTGTGTATCATTATATTGGCAATTTTCTCTTTGCTTAAAATTTTTTTGGCATGTATATCCAATTGCAGACTGCAGAATAAGATTGAATACATGTATGCTCACCTACGTATGTACATTCAGTCCTATTTAATTTTAATCAGTAGACAAAGTGACTCAAGGGCTGAAAGTTTCATATGTGGGGCTTGCTTACCAAACATGCATTAAACTCTTAGCCCTTGAATCACTTTGTAACTTCTGCAGATTGAAATAAAAATAAACACACACACACACACTGTTGAGTTACATTTTTCTTGTTTGTATTACCAAACCTATATGTGTGTATATATATGTGTATATATATATATATATATATATATATATATATATATATATATATATATATATATATATATAATATGCACACATACACACTCTTACAAAGAAAGGGCTGAGGTTGACAGCCTGATAAAGGATACAAGTCAAAACTTTGAAGTCATTGTCAATCTCGACCTTTTCCTTATAGAAGTTAATAATTCTGTTTTCTACTAAAAATTATTGAATAACCTTTCAGTTTCATGTTAATTTGTTTTTTTTTTTTATATACAACTTGATATAAACACTAATATAATTGCATATACACACACACATACACACTTCAGTATAACAACTAAACAAAAAAGAAAAATCGATGATGTTTGTCAAATATAGATTAACATAATGTAGGCACAGCTATGACTGTGATTAAGTAGCTCACTTTGCAACCATGTGGTTTTGGGTTCAAACTCCATTATGCAATACTTTGGGGCAAGAGTCTTCTATTACGGTCCAGCATCAACCAATGCTTTGTGAGTGAGCTTGGTCGATGGAAACTGTGTGGAAGCCTGTCTGTGTGTGTGTATCTTTGTTGCACATCCCCAGCACTTGGCAGCCGATGTTGGTTTGCTTATGTCCCCATAACTCTAGCAGTTTGGCAAAAGTGACTGTTAGAATGACTACCACACTTCAAAGAACATAACTACTGGAGTCAATTTGTTCAACTAAAACCCTTCAATGTGGTGCCCCAGCATGACCACAGTCCAATGACTAAAACAAGTAAAACATAAATGTATACATATATACGTGCAGGTATGGCTGTGGGTAAGAAACTTGCTTCCCAACCACATAGCCCCGGGTTCAGTCTCACTGCGTGGCACCTTGGGCAAGTGTCTTCTAGTATAGCCTTTGTGAGTTGATTTAGTTGACGGAAACTGAAAGAAGTCCGTGTGTGTGTTTTTGTATCTGTGTTTGTCCTCCACCATTGCTTGATGATGGGTGTTGGTTTATTTACGTCCCTGTAAATAAATCCCTACTAAATCCATTCGTTTTCATTGGCCCAGGGCTATGGTAAAAGACATTTTCCCAAGGTGCCATACAGTACGACTGGACCCAGAACCATGTGGTTGGGAAGCAAAATTCTTACCACACAGCCACTCTTGCACCCCTATATATATACGTGTACAAACGTCACTGAAAGTGACTAAGGATGCAAGTAAGCACCAACATTGCTAGAAATAAGAGCTAAAACAATTCTTAACCACAAATAGAACATTTTTCTGTTACAAGAGCATTTATCTATCGCTGACAAAAGAGATGAGTTGTCCTAACTCTTATTTCTAGTAATGCTGGTGTCTACTTACACCTGAAGTCACTTTTAGTGACATTTGTACTTATG
The DNA here is from genome assembly GCF_046866305.1 of Octopus bimaculoides. Classification (NCBI taxonomy): domain Eukaryota; kingdom Metazoa; phylum Mollusca; class Cephalopoda; order Octopoda; family Octopodidae; genus Octopus; species Octopus bimaculoides. Next base: position 74,876,004 of record NC_142938.1, on the reverse strand, counting down.
CCTTTTGGTTTTAAATTGCGACTAGCCAATTTATCATTCTGGTCTAATGACCTTCCATGTTTGTTTTCATTCGGTTTCCTTGTACGTCTCCACTGTCCTGTTTTTATTCCCAACTTTGACCCTCCATAAATCCTAAATTTTATTTTAGAATTTATGGAAGCAACTGTCTTTGAAGACTCATATTGTCGTTGAATGTTCGAAATGAGGAGTAGATAGACAGCCGACAACTGATGAAGGGTCGTTTCTCTGTGCTTACTTGTCCTGTTTTCCATTTTTTCTCTCGTTTATGCATTTAATTCATTTGTCTATGTATTTCATGTTGTTTACACAGTTGGTGCATATATTGTTGTTGTTGGCACTCCGTCACTTACGACGTTGAGGGTTCCAGTTGATCTGATCAACGGAACAGCCTGCTCGTGTAATTAACATGCAAGTGGCTGAGCACTCCACAGACACGTGTACCCTTAACGTATTTCTTGGGGGTATTCAGCATGACACAGTGTGACAAGGCTGACCCTTTGAATTACAGGCACAACAGAAACAGGAAGTAAGAGTGAGAGAAAGTTGTGGTGAAAAAAAAAGTACAGCAGGGTTCGCCACCACCCTCTGCCGGAGCCTCGTGGAGCTTTAGGTGTTTTCACTCAATAAACACTCACAACGCCCAGTCTGGATTCACTTAGTAGACATTAGTTGGTTTGGTGCTACAGTGGCACATACTTCCCCAAAGTAGCACAGGTGGGGGTTGAACCCAAAATCATAGGGTTGATATCTGATGTCTGTACCTATTTATGAATATCTATGAATTTTGCTTGTATTATTCTCATTTAGCTTATTTTTTATTCTGAAGGGATTAGTGAGGCTTGATAATCTTGGATTAAGCTTATCTTTTTTTTTTTTTTTGTTTTACTTTTCCTGTATTATCTTTTAATTAATTTTTCTCTTAGAAGGCCAGTAAAATGTTATTATCTAACAACATTGGAGAGTTAATGGTGGATTTTATTTTACAACCTCCGGTATAATGTTTCACATGGTAGAAACATTATCCATATTAGAACAAAAACAAAAAAAAAGGCATCATTTGCAATCTCAGTATCTAAAGAAAGTAGAACCAAATTAAGAAGACATTGGAAAGAATCTTCTTTGATTAGCTGGCCCCAGATTTTATAACCAACGTTGATTTTATAATTGTATATTATAACAAGTTTATTAAGAATTAACAATTGAGGTCTAATATTTCACGATTCCATCTCTCCTTTTATGCTACTCATTCCATTTTAAAATCCTCATCGTCATCTCACTCATTCTTATTGAGAAGAGCATTGTTGCTATGAGAACAATTATGACCCATGTAATCTGAGTGGTTGGCGTTTGGAAGGGCATCCAGCTGTAGAAACTCTGCCAAATCAGATTGGAGCCTAGTGTAGCCATCTGGTTTCACCAGTCCTCAGTCAAATCGTTCAACCCATGCTAGCATGGAAAGCGGATGTTAAACGACGATGATGATGATGATGTAATCTTTTTTTAAATTTTTCTTCCTCCCCCCACACCAACTTTGTAAATGAACAATCTGGTATGTTCATTTTAATAGCCTATCAATGTATATCTTTGCCCTAAGTGTTGGGAAGACACTTGAGTTCAAATTCTACGGAGGTCGACTGCCTTTCATCCTTTCAGGGTCAATGAAATAAGTACCAGTTACGTACTGGGGCCGATGTAATTAACTAGCTCCCTTCCCCCCAAATTCCAGGTCTTGTGCCTTTCGTTGAAAGGTTTCTTAAAGGTGGGGAGCTGACAGGATCGTTAGCAATCGTTAGCCAGTGAGCATTTTGTCTGTCCTTACGTTTGAAATTCAAATTCTGCTGAGGTCGACTTTGCCTGTCATCTTTTCAGGGTCAGTATGATAAATACCAGTCAGACACTGGACCTGCCCCTTTCCCAGACATTGCTGGCTTTGTGCCAAAATTTGAAACTATTGGGTTGGTGCATAATTATTGCGACTTTTTTTCAACAAATTTTATTCAACAAAAACAATAACAATATTTAACAAAAGCATCTTTAAATGACGGTCTGACCATCTGCCAAGCAAATTAGGGCAGCAGTAATTGAAGTAGATGGTGAATATGCTCCGGAATAATCATTTAAAGATGTTTTTGTTACATGTTGCTGTTTTGGTTGAAAAAAAAGCCACAATAATTATGCACCAACCCAATATTATTAACAACAATTTTATTATATTATAAAGTTCTGTCCTAGTTTTAATTCTCATTTTTTGTTCATACAAAATTAAAGACTATTTTTAGTCACAAGAAGACAGACTTTTTTTTTATATTATGTACTCTAGTCATTCTTGTTGCATGTTTGAAAGACTCACTTATTAATCTTGTCTTTTTTTCTCAGTTAAAAAGGCACCCCCCCCCTCCCGCTCAAAAAAAGCAAAAGACCATCATGGGACATAATGTGAACCATTGCTAGCAAATTACATGACAAGTTACATAGCATTTTTCAATAACAATTACCATTGTCGTCATTGTTAATGTACTCATAATCTGTAAATTTTCAACATTCCACCCCCACCCCCCACCCCACTTTATGGGTCAGTCAAGTTTGGACAATAAAACTTCTTCCTATGAAATAAATGTCTTTTTTTTTAACACTTTTTTTATCCCTACTCAAGTATTTGAAATATATTCTCACCTTTCACTCTCATCATACACCAATACCACTTCTGTTTTCTCAAGCTTCCTTTATCCTCAATAGCCTATCCCTTTTTTGCTTTATTACATACTGCAGTGTTATTAAATAATAAAGTTAATGTTTCATATGTATGGTGTGTGTGGTGTAGGATATACAACTACCCCACATTGTTCATAAAGTTATTTTAATTTATCTTGGTGCCCTATTTTTTCCTCTTTTCTGTACACCATCTCTTGATGTTCTCTCCTACCACTCCAACATTATTTAGAAATTACTCTGCACATTCACAAAGTCAGTTTATCTTATTAGTCGGCCCCCAAGCTTTTCACTCACTGTCCATAGACTTAAAGCCAGAAATTATGGTATGTTTATAAAATCACTCACTCCATGTGTACTGAGAAATATTCCAGTTACAATTTTATTGAGTTACTGGTGGTTTATATGTGTACTATCTTTTTGTTTTCAGTTTTAAACCCAATTTCAAAAATCTTGTGTTTCTTTGTAGACGTTCTGTTGTCTGTGTACACTAGATTGTGTCGGCACATTTTATTAATGATCATATGCACACAGAAAGAGCTAATAGGTTCACTGAAGTTTTAATTTGAAATTATTTGAATAATAATAATAATAATAATTATCCTTTCTACTAAAGGCACAAGGGCTGAAATTTTGTAGGAGGGGACTAGCCAATTACATTGATCCCCAGTGTTTCACTGATACTTTAATTTATCAACCCCAAAAGGATGAAAGGCAAAGTCGACCTTGGCAGAATTTTAACTCAGAACATAAAGACAGATGAAATGCTGCTAAGCATTTTGCCCAGCAAGCTAACGATTCTGCAAGCTTGCTGCCTTAATAATAATAAGAAGAAGAAGAAGAAGAATGTTGAAAATTTTGGCACAAGACCAGCAGTTTTTACAGAATGAATAGTCAATTACATTGACCCTTGTGCTCAACTGGTATTTTATCAACCCCTAAAAGATGAAAGGTAGTCAACCCCAGCAGAGTTTGAACTCAGAATGTAAAGTTGAAACAAATACCACTAGACATTTTTGTCTGGCATGCTAACATTTCTACCAGCTCACTGCCTTAATAATAATAATAATAATAATAATAATAATAATAATCCTGCGGTTGGTGTAATCAATTAGGGGGTCATAAACAATTGCATCGACCCCTAGCGCTCAACTGGTACTGGTTTCAATGACCCTGAAAGAATGAAAAACAGTGTCAACGTCAGTGGAATTTGAACTAAGCATTTTGTCTGATGCGCCAATGATTTTAACAATAACAAGATTTCTAATATAGGTAAAAAGACAGTAATTTTGTGGGTTAGAATTTGTCAATACCAACAGCTTTGCTCTACCCTAGTACTTGACTGTGCGTTTATTTTATCATGTCCTCAAGGATGACAGCTGACCTCATTGAAATATGAACTTAAACTGTAAAGAGCCTGAAGAAATACTCAAACACTAACAATTCTGCCAATTTATCACCTTTGTAGGCTCTCATGGCTTCCAATCTTAACTGGTCAGAAGTGTTATGTACATGTTTTGTCTTGGTGTGGAAGATGGACTTGCTTGTCAGTTGTTTGACCTTAAACAGTTGAGCATGTCCCTTAGTGGCTGACTAGCAGGAATAGTGGGGGAGCGTCATAGCTATATGTCGAGAGGAATTCTTTGGGGTTTGAATAATTCACCTCTGGAAATATGGGTGTTTTGTTCATCAGCTTTATTCAGGGACCTCTTCAGCAAGGTTACTTGAACTGAAGAAAATTCTAATTGGGTCCCACCTACAAGGTCATGCCCTGTTTATCTTGATATGAAAACACCTTGTTGTACACATGGTGTTGTGATGCATGTGCTTGGTGTACCCTTATCAGATGGCTAATCATGAGGGGTATATTTATGTCCTAGCGTCACTTTGAAGGCATGCACTGCTCTCGCATTCAATAGTAATAACAACAACAATAATAATAATAATAATAGCTTCTGATTTAAGCACAAGGCCAGCAAGTTTGAGGAGGAGGCGTCAGGTGATTCTAGCAACTCCAGTGCTTGACTGATACTATATTTTATTGACATGAGAGGGATGAAAAGCAATGCTGACCTCAGCAGGATTTGAACTCAGAACGTAAAGGACTGGAAGAAATATTGCAAGAAATTTTGTAAGATTCCCTGATGATTCTGCAAGCTTGCCACCTTGTGTAATAACTATGATAATAATGATTTCAAATTTTGGCACAAGGCCAGCAATTTCAGGGAAGTGGGAAAAGTCTATTGGTCCTAGTACACAACTGGTATTCATTTTATCAACCCTGAAAGGATGAAAGGTGAAGTTGACCTTGGTGGAACTTGAACTCAGAACATAATGTAATAATAATAACAATAATAATAATGATGAAAATATTCTCAAGTATATACTTCAGATGATCTATTAGAAAATTTAACACAACTCAAACATATCAGTTTCAAGCAGTCATTAAATATGAAATAAGTAAAAACTGATGTTGTTTAATTAGCTTATATTACATTGTAATTGCAATGTACCGGATGTCTACATTACCAATCATTGCTTGATTTGTATGAACTAGCAACCAATGGCGCACAGATTATACCCTTGCCGCTTTAAAATTAGGAAGGCTACATTCAATACTGTTGTCCTAGATACACTGTCTGAAATCTATAAAATAAATAAAACCCAACCATGTGGAGAGCGGGTGATTACAACTGAAATACATTTGATCATAAGTCTACTAGGCTGGAGTTTATCTTGAGATGAACAAGAACAACTTTAGAGAGTTTCTAGTTGAAAATATGACACATAATTCCATCATGTCATGTGCTGAAAATAAATAAATATATATATATTTTGGTAGTAAGAAGCTTGCTTCCCAACCACATGGTTCTAGGTCCATTCTTGTTTTTGTATTGGTCAGCTTAATCAGTTTACCACCTAGCCTTTGGCTACCTCTGGAAGAGTCCACTGTTATAAGCTTCAGGTTACATCTTCAGTCTTTGTATAACTCACTAAATCTCAGTGCTTTTGATAAAAAGGTTATGCATGTGTTCTACCCTTCCTCCTCTGGCTAAGCCATAACAGTAAATATTTTGAATATTTTATTATCAAATATATTCTAGCCTGTTTCTTACATGACTATTTCATAGTTTCAAATATAGGTAGTTTATGTGTCTGTCTGTTTGTCTTTTGTTTGTGGTCACATCGGTTTGTTGTCACTTAGCCATAATTTTCCCCCGACTGTATTCAATTGTTTGTTATTTGTGGCAAAATACACCACTTAGTTTCACTAGCCTTAGTTTCTCTCACTTCTGTTTCCTTCACTTTTATTTGCTGTTTTATTTTTGCCTTTTGTTTTAAACTATTCTAAAATCAGTGCAGAATTTGAGTCAGATTATTTATCTATCATTCATAATTAGTGTGTTCATAATTTTGTAATTTAGATTAATAACTATACTTCTTCAACCATTAAAAAAAATGCTTCCTGAAATTTTAGTGTCAAGTCCAGACAGATTTCATTCCCAATCTCTCTTTGGTCGATGCTAAATAATTTTATTACTTTTTAGTATATTTGTAGTACTTTTTCTATTTTCTACTTTAAAAACCCCTCTTTTTTTATTCTCAAATTTCACTATTATCAGATGAAATTGTAAAAGAGATATGACATTTTAATATTAATATATATATATATATATATATATATATATATATATAGGAAAATGAAAAAATAATAATAAGGCAGAATTCAAAACTGGAAGCATATTTTAATAAAGATTTCCTAACCGGCTTTCATTGCGAAGCAAATTTTCAAGAAGAGGGAGAATGAAAATGTTTTTTACAAAGAAGTACAAAATGAAGAAAATAATATATAAAAAAAATAATATATAAAAAAATAAATATACCCATACATTATATTGTCTTTGAGCTTTTGAAGTTCAAAGACAATATAATGTATGGGTATATTTATTTTTTTATATATTATTTTCTTCATTTTGTACTTCTTTGTAAAAAACATTTTCATTCTCTCTCTTCTTGAAAATTTGCTTCACAATGAAAGCCGGTTAGGAAATCTTTATTAAGATATGCTTCCAGTTTAGTATTCTGCCTTATTATTATTTTTCATTTTCCTATTATTTCTCCACGTGCGGTTAACACATCCCCACTATTTACTGACTTATATATATATATATATATATATATATATATATATATATATATATATATATAGTCTGTGTTGCTTGAGACTTCTGGGACTTTATTTCACCTGGTAGCTTATTAAACTAATTCAGTTGAAAAAGATACCAAGCAAAATTTAAAGAACCAACCAACATAGATTATAATAAATTTGACTTTACTCTCAGTATTGAATCCCCCAATTGGTAAATAATTCATTATTATTCTGAAATTTGCTTTAAAATAACCTCAATCTAGCATATCTATCTATCTATCTTTCTTTATAATGTAAGTAGCTATGTAGCTCCTCTGCAGCAAGAAATCCGTTCTGCTCTGCTCCCTCATTCTCACACTTTATATCTTCATCCCATAGTTACCTTCTCTCTTTACTCTTGCCCCACTCAATCAAAGGGGATCTTAGTCTTGCCAACTATGTGGCAACTTTACTAGTGCTGGCTCCATGGTAAACGTACCTAGCACATGCTGTAAAATTGATTTGGCTTTAGGAAGAACACCCAACCACAGAAACCATGCCAAAGAAGAGATTGGGGTTTGATGCTGTGTTTGGATCTGAAAAATGCTGCCAAACTGTCCAACCGATGGAACATGGACAGTGTGTGTGTGTGTATCAAGTAATTTAATATCCCATGGAAATCTTTCTTCTCTTTATTGGTTACTTTTCAAAATTTAAGAAAATATTTCATTCCTCTTGAAAATGTGTCCATATTGTAGCTATGAGGTTATTGCTGCTCATTTTCTTAACTGTTAATGACTACCGTGTAGATTACACAGATTATCTTAATAATTTTGGGGTCCATAGCAATTAATTGAAGTGACTTATAATCAATTAGATTTCTCTCTTGATTGGTTTGTTTGTTTTCTGCTTGATGCTGGAGCATTCTGTTATTAGTATTTCATACCAAGCTTCAATACATGCTACCATGTACTAGTGTAATTGTGAAAAATATTGAAAGTCCAGTTTTGATTTTGATTTTATGGATTTCTTTTTATTATTAATCACCTCCACATCATTGTAGTGTTTTGCTAGTGTTCTTTTATACCTGGTTGACACCTAATACTTTTTATATAACAGCTGCTCCAAGTGTACTAACAACTAATAATTCATCTACTACATTACAGATATTTAAAATGTTAAATTTTTATCTTTCACTACTGAGAAATAATAATGAAAAGAAGAAAGTGCTATTTTTTACATGGTCTCACCATCTTAAAAAAAAAGTGAAGGATACATTAAATTACGTAATACTAGCTACTAGTATAGTGAAGGCACATGGCTCAGTGGTTAGAATGTCGGGCTCACCATCATAAAGTAGCGAGTTCGATTCCCGGACCGGGCTGCGTGTTCTGTTCTTGAGCAAGACACTTTATTTCACGTTGCTTCAGTTCACTCAGCTGTAGAAATGAGTTGCGACATCACTGGTGCCAAGCTGTATTGGCCTTTGCCTCTCGGATAACATTGGTGGCATGGAAAGGGGAGGTTGGCATGCATGGACAACCACTGGTCTTCCATAAACATCCTTGCCCAAACTTGTGCCTCAGAGGGGAACTTTCTAGGTGCAACCCCATGGTCATTCATGACCAAAGAGGGTCTTTACCCTTTTACTAGCTACCCCTAAAAAGACAAGATTGTCAAGGCTGGAATGACTTTGATCAGAGCCGATCTGGGGCTAAAAGCAATTACTACCTTACAATTTTTTTTTTTTTATTGAACATTTTTTTAATTAGTGTCATACCAATCTAGTAAAATAGAATTAATGAAATTGGTAAAATAAATTGAAGGACTGGTTTGTTAAGTGATTAAGTAACTGGTGATGGTTTTCATATTTGTTAAGTTCAGTTGCCATTAGTGATACAGAGTCTAATATTTTGGGCCTCCAATGGAGAGTGAGGAAGAGGGAGAGAGGAGTGTTGTCACTTTGGCCTTTGGCAAGTAGCTGGGACAGTTTCTTAAAGCAACTTTTATCAAAGTAGAAAACCATCAAAGGAAAGAATTTGATTCTTAAGCAATCTGTCTCAAAACTGCACTGACTTTCTTGAGGACTCATTCTTTGTGGAGTGACACACATTCTGTTTTTCACTTCAGGACTACCATCCGGATCAAATTGAGTGAGTCTTTCGTGGAAATGCTAGTGTGAAGTCTTGTACAAACTCTCATTTCACTAACTGCCTGGTGCTGCCTATGAAACTGTGAGCTGGACAGTTTGCTTGGAGATATTGGTATAAATTTGATGAAAAAAAAAAAAGAAAGCCTTGCTTACTTACCTGGCTGTTGTTATCATGTAGATCTTTTTGTCTTTGTATCATAGTTAAAATAATCTTTATAATATATCTCAAGAATGTAAGTTTTTTAAAGTTTTCTCTGTATTAAGAAGGATGTACAAATTATTTTAGCTTTATGGTATGTGATCATTAAATAATTGTAGTTTTTATGTTCTCTGGAAATCTCATGTTAGTTTTTTTCTTTTTTAATCGAATTTCAATTTTTTAAAAAATTATTTAAATTAGAAAAACAGTTAAATGTAATGGTGATTTTTAAAAAAATCTGTAATATTATATAGAAACTATGCTAGTTATCTTTGTTATTTTTTCATACTTTTTTGCTATTTAAAAGGAAAAGGTTTAAGGAATTATATGAAATTATGTATCAACTTAAATTTCACTACCATATATTTTTATAAACTTGTCATTTTTTGTTTTTCCAAGTTAATCATAAGTTTTAATGTAACAGATAGAAAAATGAAGGTTATACAGAATTCACACCATGTATTTATTTTACGGAGCCTGTATAATAAGTGCTGCAGAATGCAGTGTGTCACCTTTCCAAGCAAGGAAAGCACTACCAATATTTACAACCAAGGTTTAGTATCTTAGAAGACCGTATATCAGCCATCAAAAGTTCTAACTCCAAGACCTTTCTTTGTTCACGGATATGTGAACATTCATTCTTAGTCATTCTGAATAAACTTGGTCTTGTTCAAAAGTTCATCATCATTTATTCCATTTAATTTCCTTATACGTTGAGTAGGCATATGCCCATATTAGGCATTATATGAACTTGGGGATTGTTATGATTGTGGAAATCAACATTTTGTTGTTGTTGTTTTATGTTTTATGAGGAATTTTATTTATTTTTCAAGATGAGTCAAGTGTTAAAATCATCTGGATCGGACTAGTCTTAATTCTGTTTATAGTTGTTAATATATTATTTATTGGTAAGGGAGATGTGTTACCAAAATCAATAGAGTGACAGACAAGCTACTTTGTATTGTTTTCAATATGTCATTAGGTTATGAATTTGAGCCTTCCATATCAGGGTCAGTTTTGCCTTTCATCTATTCAGGGTTGATAAAATACAGTATCAGGCAAGTACTGGGTTGATGTAAGCAGCTATACTCTTTGTCTGGCTTTGTGCCTATGTTAGTAAGCAATATCATATTTATTGCTAAATTGCTCATTAAAAGTCAATTCATGTATGTATGTATGTATGTATGTATGATGCATGTTTATGTACTTTTAACAAACAAGTGCCTTTGTATTACATTTATAAAAAAATTTATAGATATATTTATAAATTATTCAATTTTTTACAAAAGAGATGGAGTAGATTTTTTTCTATAAACTAATTTACCTTTTTTTGACTGTAAACTTAGCATTCCTGTGTTAACATTTTGTTTCGAGTTAGCACGCCAGGTGAAATGCTTAGCGGTATTTCGTCTGTCTTTCTGTTCTGAGTTCAAATTCTGCCAAGGTCGACTTTGCCTTTCGGGGTCGATAAATTAAGTGCCAGTTGCATACTGGGGGCGATCTAATCAACCAGCCTCCTCCCCCAAGATTTCAAGCCTTATGCCTAGAGTAGAAAAGAATATTTTGTTGCAATGAATCATACATGATAGTAGTTTACAAAGTTTCACTAATTATTATTTTAACCTTTTGCAAATGGACAAACATAAATATTTAAGTTATAAATGAAAATTTTAATATATTATTTACAATTAAGTACCTGTTGAGCTTTGGGGGTCAATGTGCTTGACTATCCCCCTCCTCCAAAATTCCAGGTTTTGGGGTCAATCCCCCTCCTCCAAAATTCCAGGCTTTGGGGTCAATGTGCTTGACTATCCCCCTCCTCCAAAATTTCAGGCTTTGGGGTCAATGTGATTGACTATCCCCCTCCTCCAAAATTTCAGGCTTTGGGGTCAATGTGCTTGACTATCCCCCTCCTCCAAAATTTCAGGCTTTGGGGTCAATGTGCTTGACTATCCCCCTCCTCCAAAATTTCAGGCTTTGGGGTCAATGTGCTTGACTATCCCCCTCCTCCAAAATTTCAGGCTTTGGGGTCAATGTGCTTGACTATCCCCCCTCCCCCAAAATTCTGGACCTTGGGATCAATGTGATCGATTATCCCCCCTCCTCCAAAATTTTAGGCTTTGGGGTCAATGTGATTGACTATCCCCCCTCCCCCAAAATTCTGGACCTTGGGATCAATGTGATCGATTATCCCCCCTCCTCCAAAATTTCAGGCCTTGTGCCTACAGCAGAAAGGATTGTTATCGTTAAAGCATCGAGCAGGCAGAATTGTTAACACCTTGGTTAGAATACTTAGCAGCATTTCTTCTGGGTCTTTGCATTCTGAGTTTAATCTTTCCACTCGTGAAATTTAATAATTAGGGGCCATAGGAGACTACATTGTCAAGACAGTACAATAAAATAAAGAAAGGAGGCCATCAAGTTATTGTAAGAGGAGGAAAATTATATAAACAAGTGTACATTCTGATCAGAGAATGAATGGCTTTGTATAAAACATTAGATAGTTTCTCTCCTTGCTATCGCTATCATACCTAATTTTCAGTTTCAAATATTTTACTGACATTTAAAATAATTTGGCCACCAGCAGAAGCAGCCAATACAGCTATAAACACTGTTGGATTTCCTTGGTACTTAACTCTTATGCTCGGCCAAGCCACTGTAACCCAGGATGCTATAATTACCCTTGATAGATAATAATGAACAAACAAGTTCCCTGTCCAGAGATAGAAATTACTGAGCTATGGATTACAGCAGCCTACATTTAATTTACTTCACCATTATGTTCCTGTGAAAGAGAGAGAGAGAGAGTGTGTGTGTGTGATTGAGTGAGAGAAGGCAAGAGACAACTTCCAAACAAATGAAGCTCATTTCCTCATACAACTCTTGTAGTATATTTGTTGAAAGTAGTTTTAACCATGTTGTACTATTTATTGTATTTCCTTTGTTATTTGAAACTAACTGCAATAAAATCTCTTTAACATTGAAATATGACTAACATTTGTTTTTTAATCTTAAAATGAATTTTTTAACTGCTTTTCTATTTATATACCATGTTTATTTATGTATAATACACCCTCATATATAACATGTAGTACCTCTAATTTTGGTCTGTGAATTCCCAGGAAAATATTTTATATACACTGACTTTTCTAAACTAGAAGTGTTTAGTCAGATTTATTATAATTGCTATCCAATATATTTTGAGAAAATTTGGACATGCTAAACAAAAGCATCTTTAAAAGTGACTTGTGAACTTTGCTGGTTAAAAGCAACTTTTAACTTAACTGGCAAATATGTGGTATTACTGCAGTCAACCTTATGTACCAAACTATAAAAAGAATGTGTTATGTAAACCCTTCTATTTAAATATGACTAATGGTCTTCTGTCTAGAATGTCTATGGTAAGAAATGAACTGTCACAAAGCACCATTCTGGGCCTCCTTTTGGTTCTCATAATGTTGGCCTTGACAAAAAATATACAATTAGCCACTCTCAGTGGATATACAGTCAAGACGGACGATAATATCTGTCATCTCCAACAAAATCTAGACATCAGATACAACAGTAAATGACATATATTGTACATGACAAAAAGTGAAAAACATGTCAAAATTCTGAGCTACCAGGAACACCTCAGCACATTCTACCTCTACTCTTTGGAACACTGATGGGAATAATGTGTTGTTATTTGTATGTGGAAGATTGTTCCAAACTTTGGCATGCAACAGAGAAAACAAAAACAAAAGAAACAAGAAGAATGGAATGTACTGTCAGGTCCCAACACTCCTTCCCTCAAGCTATTATTTCAAGTACCTTTACAGCACTAGTTTGGTATTTTCAAGCCCTCAATTATGTATATATGCATCTGAAAAGTTTTACAAATTTTGACCAAAGTTTCTCATGATATTTTAAAATGTATCTCACTGAATTTCTTTCTAGGTGGTTCTATTAATTTGCCTTACCACTAATCACAGTCTTTTGCCTTTTGACCACTCTGACCCTCTGTCTCATCACCTCATGGTCCTTCATTTCATTATTTAGTGTAGTCTGTCACCTTGCCACCCACCAGTTCTGTTTTGTTATCCTCCATGGTCCCTTGTCTTGCTACTCACTGTGATCCCTCATCTCATCAGTCTTTTTACCTCCCTAGTCACTACTGTCGTTTGTCTCACCATCCACTACAATCCTCCATTTCATCACAGAGCATGCACACACAACAAAAAAACTGGCTGACTCTTTTGTTGTGTATCCTCTTTCAGCATGAACTGGATACAGTTTAGCATGTCAACATCACCAGAGAAAAAACAGTAACTGGATAAAAACAAAAAAAGTCCCTTCTGCCCTATATCAATTCTTATCCAGGGTCACTGTCCTTCTTGGCAAATAGGTGTGATGCAGCTTTCAAAGCCCATGTTTCCTTTGTACTTTCCCTTTATTTTTAACATAGCGTCTATGATTGAATTCCCTTTCTATCACCAACCACTTTACAGCATGAACTAGATCCATTTTATTATGCTACCAGTACTATAGAGCTTGTCGTTCAGAATTTCCTTTCCTCTATAATCAGTTCTTATTCAGTGTTACTACCTTCCTTTATGTTCAGTATTGATCATTATCAACACAGAATATGTATTTCAACATCTGTTAGACATAAACTGTGACATCTCTGCCCCTCGTTCTTTATGCTTTTGATATCGATTCATTTCAAGAATTGTTTGTGGCAGTTGAGTCACGGAAACAAAATGCCAAGCAGTATTTAGGCCTGGGATTCAAATCTCATCCGTGGTTTCAGGTTCAGTCCCACTATACAACACCTTGGGAAAGTGTGTTCTACTTAGAGAGGCAGGCCATGTAAAGCCTTGTGAGCTAAACTTGGTAAATGGAAACCAAAAAGAGACCTGTTGTGTGTGTGTGTTAAATAATTTTTTAGGCAGCAGTCTGGAAATATCTTGACTGCTGCTTTTCAGGCATTTATGGTCTCTATCAGCACGTAGGTATACAATTACATGCTTCGACTGCAGTATTAGAGTGTTTAGCTCTTATTTCTAGCAATGTAGGTTTTTACAACACCCTCAGTCATATTTAATGATGGTTATAGTACATATATATATATATATATATATATATATATATATATATATATGTATATGTATGTCTGTGTGTGCATGTTCATGTATCTCTTGACGTCGTACATTAATTCAGTTTTTCGAAGCCCTGTAAAAGAACTTAGAAGGTTGGACCTCCAATCAGGCCTTTCACAATACCCTTAAAGCCAGGATTTTTTCAGCACCCCCTTGTATATATATATATATATATATATATATTCATACATCTGTCTTATCTGCACCTACATACATGTAACACCAGTATGTATATATTTTATCCATAACTACATGCATGTAATATCTGCCTCAATGAATTCCCTCTGACCCATGCGAGCATAGACACTGAAGCAATGATGATGTATATGTTTGTGCATATATATGTCTGTGTGTATGTGTATATAAAATTCTCTATTTCATCTACGAATGTCACAATAATACATTTATCTATTTCATTTGCACCTACATGTAACATCGGTGCACATATTGATCTTACCTACGCTTAAACAAAGGTTAAAGTAACCCGACTGTGCTGCTTTGTATTCCTGTATACGTGCACACATACACACACACACACATACACACACACACATACATGCACACTCACGCACACACATACACACGTGCATGCACACGCGTGCTCCCACCAATGCGTGTATTTATGTATGAGGTGTTTTGTTTGTGTGCTTGCCACACTTCAATTATAGTGTTCCTTATTGATTTCTCGTCCATGGCAGCGTGCCAACTCCAAGAATCTCTCTGCAGCTGTTTCCTTACTATTCATTTTGATTAATGGCAAAGACATTGATCTCCCTCTTCACAACATCTTTAAAGCCAAATGCCAAGCTCAGTGTCTGTATAGCATGAATGCCAGCTCACCTTAATTTGTCCTGCGGTAATCCTCCATCTGACAATTGTCAGACAGTATCTCACTCACCAAAGATGATTGAACATGGCTTTAATCT
Organism: Octopus bimaculoides; assembly: GCF_046866305.1. NCBI lineage: Eukaryota > Metazoa > Mollusca > Cephalopoda > Octopoda > Octopodidae > Octopus > Octopus bimaculoides. Next base: position 74,860,727 of record NC_142938.1, on the reverse strand, counting down.
TACAGCAATAATAGGAAAGTATATTGAGAGCACATGTAGTCACAAGTGGATGCTCTTTAATAAACTCTTTGATGTCAGAGGCATTTCCTATGTAATGAGGAATTAGCAGTCCTTTTTCCAGTTAACGCACCCACCCTTACCTAATGCAGGGTAGCTATGTATCTCCTCTGGAGCAAGATACCTGGCATAAAGCCACCTCCGTCTCTCAACTACACCCTCTGTATATTCAATTAAAAGGGGTTTTGTTTTTCCTTTACTTGCAACCTTTTATTGTTTGACAACCTTACAAGTGCCAGTGTCACATAGAAGACAACCAGTACACAGAGTAGAGTGGTTAATGTTAGGAAGGGCATCCAGCTATAGAAACCATTGCCAAAATAGACATTGGAACTTGATGCAGTTCTGTAGCTTGTCGAAACCTTTCAAACCATCCAACCCATGCCAGTATGGGAAATGGATGTTAAAGCTTTGGATAGACTGCTTCATGGTATTTATTGTGATTCTCAGCACAATGAGTTCAAATCCTGCCATGGTCAACTTTGCCTTTCATCTTTTTATGGCCAATTAAAAAGTACCAATCCAGGGCATTTGATTGGTGGAATTATAAGCGTGTCAAACTAGTTGTCTTGCACTATTTGCCCTGTTTTTTTTTGTTTTTTGTTTTTTTAACCTGATCTGAGTTCTAATCCTGCTGTGGCCTACATGGACAGTAGACAATCCACTGTCCAGTTTAATACTACCACCTGATGCCTTGATTGCATTCATCAAGGTCCACTTGTTACAAGCATTCAGGCCAGATCTCTATTTTGAGAACACCTTCCCTCACTCCCTCTCCCCAACAAGTAAAAGTTCTAAAAAAACATATGCACTTACCTTTCACCTTGGCCCCATGGTGGCTCTAACATAATACAAATCTGTGCATGGCAGTGCTTTGAGTTGGGTACATTTATTTCTGGATCTGATCAACTATTTGGTTGATCAGGTCTGCATACAAGGGGTTGCTGAAAAGTTCCTGGCTTTTGGTAAGAGAAAAATATAGGAGGATCAGTTATGATTTTTATTCACTTATTGCAGCAGTCCTTCAGTTTTTCTAAGCCTTGTAAAATAACTCAGAAAGTTAGGCCTCCAACCAGGCTTTTCATGATACCCTTTAAAGCCAGGAACTTTTCAGCACCCCTTCATATGTGAAAAATCCTGAGTGGGTAAAAACAAAGAAATTGTATCAAGTTTCTTTGTTATTGTTCCTCATCAGTTTCTTTTTTTTCTTTCTTTTTTTCTTTCTCATTGGCTCTATTTTCATGCTTAAAGCTAAGCTGTCGTTTCAAATAATAATTTATGGATAATTTGTTTTAAATATGTGAACAATGACCGTATAATAGAAGTTTTGAAGAAAATCAACTTGTTCTTTTCCCATCAAGTCTGTGACATGTTTTACCATGAATTGAGGGAGTCAAGGCAAAACCAAGAGTATTGGAAACATTGGTGATGCCATAGAAAAAAATTGTCTCAGCCCTTTAGCATTCAGATTACTCATTCAATTGTAATACAATTAATTTAAAACAATGAGAATAAGTAAGTATTATCTCCTAGTTTTGAGATTTTTGTGATATGATTGATTATTTTTTTAGAATGACATTGTAGGATAGGTATGAACAGCCAGATCTGGCCAGTTTGAACATGAAACAGGTAAAATATTTGGGCCAGATATGGCCAGTTTAAATGCTAAAGGGTTAAAGGAACTATCATTCAGAAAGAATACCATGTTTGAGAACAGGTCAGTTGAAATTAGAAGAAATATTTTGGATATTGTATATGTATTCTTATGTACTCGAGGGATTTTTGTTTTGTTTTTTTTGTTTTTTTTCATTTTGAAATGTGGGATAATAATGGAGTAAAATGTGGGGTAACAATGAAGTAGAATATAGATAATTATGAAATCAAATGTGGGATAACAGCAAAAAATGTAGGGTAAAAACATGAAGTGTTAGGCAATCATGAAGGAAAATGCAGGGTTATAATGACAGGAATGCAAAGTAATAACATAAAATTCAGAGAACTAACGAGACATAATGTGGAGTTGTTGTTGGCACTCCGACGCTTACGATGTCGAGGGTTCCAGTTGATCTGATTAACGGAACAGCCTGCTCGTGAAATTAACGTTCAAGTGGCTGAGCACTCCACAGACACGTGTACCCTTAACGTAGTTCTCGGGGATATTCAGCATGACACAGTGTGACAAGGCTGACCCTTTGAATTACAGGCACAACAGAAACAGGAAGTAAGAGTGAGAGAAAGTTGTGGTGGAAGATTACAGCAGGGTTCGCCACCAACCCCTGCCGGAGCCTCGTGGAGCTTTAGGTGTTTTCGCTCAATAAACACTCACAACGCCCGGTCAGGGAATCGAAACCGCGATCCTATGACTGCGAGTCCGCTGCCCTAACCACTGGGCCATTGCGCCTCCACAAAATGCAGGATAATAACAATAAGAAATGTGGAGCAATGACGAAGAGAAACATGGGGTAAGAATGAAGAAGCAACATGAGTATTATTCTCAGAAGTTCCTCATTGGAGAGTGTTACTCTTATTACATTACTAACATAGTGAAGCTCCTTAAGGAGTACTCTTTTCTACAGAAATAACATTATGAGGCTGTACAATCTGATACGAAGTGTGATGGGGGGGGGGGGGGAGAATGAGGGATAATTTAAATGGGGATGGAGTGAATGGTGAACAAGAACGGGAATGGTCAGTGGTAAATAAGAAGGGTTTTTGTATCAAGAATGAGGGATGGATGTAAACAAAAGTGACTCAAGAGAATAGGATGACTGGCAGCACAAGAATGAATTTTCAGATACCGTTCTTCAGTGATCAGTTTGATGTTCCACTACATGCCAAACCATTTCCTCGTGGTACTTTATTTAATTAAAATTTTGAAATGGTATATTTACGGAAGTAATTAGCAATTTCTAAAATTCTATAATGGTTTTTATTCAGGTTCCAATTTCATATTTATAGATTTTGCTTCTTTTGTTTTGGTTTCTTTCGGTGAGGTGGGGTTTTTTTTTTCTGCATTTTAGTAAATATTTATTTTAATTCATTTTTGCCCAGGAATACTCCCCAGAACTGCACAATATCACCAAAACAAAAAAGCAAACATTTGGTTCCAATGAAGGCATCACCATAACAGGTATCAAACACAACCGTGAAAGTTATGCTGCCAATTCAGACCATCCTCCTGCAGGGTCCAATTACCAAAAGTAAGAATATTATGGTTTTTATTTGATTTTTCTTTTTTTTCTTTTTTTATTTTGTTGTATGTTTATTTGTTTGATTTTTCTGCTTCATTGTTTTGAAGTCGTTTTTTTTTTTATTGTTGTTGTTTCTGACATCACAAATATTTATTTACTTCACGTTTCAGGACCTCAACAACCTATCTATAATTGCGTGTGTACGTATGCATAATACACACACACGCACACATAATATTTATATCACAGATACACACATTCACAGACATCAGATGTACATATGCAACACATTTACACATCATCATCATCATCATCTAATGTCCGTTGTCCGTGCTGGAATGGGTTGGACAGTTTGACCATGGCTGGCAAGCTGGAAGGCTGCACCAGACTCCAGTCTGATTTGGCAGGGTTTCTACAGCTGGATGCTCTTCCTAACACTAACCATTCTGAGAGTATAATGGATGCTTTTACATACCATTTGCGTGATACCAGTATCTGCCATGACTATGATTTTACTTGGCCTGATAGGTGTGTGTGTGTGTGTATAAGATATTTCACATCTGCTTTACATGCTGTCATGGATTGGTCAGTCCAACAGGATCCAATGGACCAGAGGACCACATCTTACTCCAGCATTTGAGTTTTAACATGGTTTCAATGGCTGGATGCCCATTCTTAATACCAACCACTTTACAGATAGTACTAGTGGTTTTATGTAACCCCAGCACAAGTGAGAGGAGGCTTCATGCAAAATATTGAGGGGTTCCAGTATGAATGTGGGGACAGAAACAGGCGGTGAGCTGGCTGAAACGTTAGCACGCCGGGCGAAATTCTTAGCGGTATTTCGTCTGCCGCTACGTTCTGAGTTCAAATTCCACCGAAGTCAACTTTGCCTCTCATCCTTTCGGGGTCAATAAAATATGTACCAGTTAGGCACTGGGGTCGATATAATCGACTTAATCCGTTTATCTGTCCTTGTTTGTCCCCTCTGTGTGTAGTCCCTTGTGGGCAGTAAAGACACAAGAAACAGGTTGTTGTTGTGAAGGAGATTCATGGCTACTCTACATATTATATAGAGCTGGTTGGGGGTGGCTGGATGGAGAAAGAGAGAGATAAAAAGGTGATGAAGTGCCAGAGCATATCCTCAATGAACAAGCAGGTGAATAGAAGACAGTGTGGGGACAGAAGATAAAGAAGGATGGGTGAAGGTTGCAAAAGTGTGAGGGAAAGTGAGAGATGGTTATAAATTGGGGTGCAGTGAATGGTGAACAAGGGTGAGGACGAGGAAGAGAGGGAGTGATGATTGGCAGTACAGGAAGGGTGTTGACTAGCAGAATAAATACAAGAGGAGAAGGATGTAGGGGTGAGTGATAAAGAGTGGTAAACATGGTTGGAGATGGTAAGCATGAGTGGGTAGGATGTTGCTCAAGGAAGAGGGAGTTTTTTCATCCTCATTTAGTGTCTGTTATCCATGCTGGCATGAATTAGAAGGCTTGACAGGAGCTGGCAAACCAGAGGACTGCACCAAGTTTCACTCACTCATACACACGCAGTTGCAAACACGTGACACACACACACACACACACACACACAAATTATATATATATATATATATATATATATAACATATATTTTAGCTTATATATTCATTTCTCATTATTTGCATCTCTTTCAGTGAAATTTTAATATAATGCAATATTTTTTTTCTTTAAAGAATTTTTTTTGTCCAGGTTGAAGGACCATTCCATAAGACTTATTCCCATTTGGTACTTGGAACTGTACAAGTTGGCAGTTAGGCTTTTGTTCTTCAGATATCTCAACTCAGTAATATACCAAAGTACTTTTTAAAGCATTTCAAAAAAAATTCTTTGTTTTTAATTATACTTTATTCGTTTTGGAGATGGGGGTGGGGAGTAATTTTTAAAATATTTAACTAATTATCAATAATTGCCATTATCAAACAGCCTTTCCGTTTCTTTTATTATACCCCTTTGTACTTTTTTGTCGTGCAAAACAATTTAGATTCTACCAAAGAATTTTTGTTTAATCCCACATAAGTATGATTAAGATGTTCACCTTGCAACCACATGGTTTCAGGTTCAGCCTCATTGCGTGGCACCTTGGGCAAGTGTCTTCTATAGCCCTAGGCCAATCTATATAACTTCTTACTTGAAGTTTTAGATATAAACATTTCTGTTCACAAAATAAATATGCTACGTTTTGGTTGTTGTTCATGTTAGATGGACAAAGGATACTTTTTGACATCAAACATCTAAGAAGCCAAAGCTAATTTCTTGTGGTCTTAGTATAAAAAAAAAAAGGAAAAAAAGTTAAAAGCAGATTAGGTATAAACTTTTTACAGAATTTTTTTTTTTACCACTATGTTTTGTAAGGTGCATATATTAGAAAATAAGAAATTTTTAGATCATGTGATTTGGATTCATGAATTTTGTTTTTGCTTTGATGATTTTGTTTTTCTTTGAAATAAAGAGTTAGAGTTAGTTTAGGGATGTAGATACAAGATAATGGCAAATGGTATTCTATGAATTTTTAAAATTGAAGAAATATTTTCAAGTTTGATTTGCTGCCTTGTAATCTAATGTAGTGAAATGAAAATATAAAAAGAATTCTACTGGATTATTGTCGATTGATTGAATTATTTTAATTAATCTGGTGTTAAGGTATGTAATAAGCTTAGCATTAAAAACGTAGTTAGAAATATATCTGGGGTGGGGAAAAATTAGTATTAGTTAATGATTAATATAACTTTAATTATTTTGTTCGAGTAAGGGACATAACTCCAGTCATGTTTTCTATTATGACCTCATCACTGAAGCAAACATGAAGCAAGCATAGACTTCGCTATACTTGGTGAAGTAGTGATGGAAGAATCACTAAGTACATGATTATATATTGGTTGGTTGGCTAGTTGGTTCGTTGGCAGATAGAAATAGAATTATTTGGAGAATATAATAATTTCTTATAATCATAATATTATTGATTGTTTGATATTATGTTTATAAATCTCTTATGAATATAGTTTTGTGTATGTATGAATTTAATAGCACTCTATTAAGCAATAAAAGTATAGCAGCATTATTTACTTTTTACTTGCTTGGTCTAGAGGAAGGGTTCTTTTCAGTCCCCCCCCCCCCCCCGACCAGTGAGACTGAAGCTGTTAATGTTCATCTCAATTTGTAAGTCTACAGTTGTATAAAAGACATAAACGGGGAGAAAATTCCAGAGATCTGACATTTTGGGAGGGAAGGATTGGATATATTGGTTAATGCAGGGCCTGGGAGAACGGTTGGGCACAACAAAGGTGATGAGATGAGGAGAGACAATTAAATAGGGTTAAAGAGTATTATCTAATCAATATACATATGTTGTTAATGAGTATCCACTTTACTGTTGTTTAAAAACTAATTTTGGAAATATTTTATTGGAACATTAGTAACGTTCATACATATATATATATATATCTTGTTTCTTCCATTCATGCTGTATATTTTCACAGATTTACTAATGGTGTGAAATCAAAACTCTCTTATGTTGTCAACATATCAAAGTCCTTTACTGGAAGGTGGACAAGCCATGCCACAAATGCCATGATTAAAATCTCTGAGTCTTTGTCTGCTCATGCGCTATGTGGCCTGCAAGCTATTGATAAAAATCCTTTTGGCAGGTTTGAGACTCCTCACTGCAACTGCCACAAACCTTCAGTTTATTCAACCAAATACTGTAGCAATAGCTATTGGACTTTAGCATGCCACAGCATAGTTTCCCTTAGTTTACCATAGTCACTATATTATTTTCTGTTGTTTTATTCCAAAATATTCACTCTTGTAATTTTGTATAAGTAAAATAAATTAAATTGAATAAATACAATAAAGATAAATAAAATAATTTGGTTATTATTAAATATAACTTAAACTAATTTCTAATTTCTAGAAAATGTTTTGTCAATAATAATAATAATAAATATTGGTGATCGTCAAGAAAACATATCTCCTGTAAATATATTAATAAATACAGACACCAAGATTATTCTATTAATGTATAGATGCCAGGAGTATTCAGTGGTTCCAGAACTTTATATATTTCTAATAAACTATCCAGTGTTTTGTTATGTTGATTGCTATATATGTATAATCGTTGCGAACTTTTCACCAGCAACTAAATATTATTTCATTTAGTTTCAATATTGTTCATATTTGAAGAAGCCGTATCAGTTTCTTTTTTAACTCTTTAGCATTCATGTTACTCTATCAAATGAAATACTCATTGATTCACCATTGTTTTGAATTAATCATGCATTATCTCATTGCTTTGAGATTTCAACGATGTGGTTGTTTATTTTTAGGACATTGTAGGGTAGGTGTGAGAGGCAGGATCTGACAAGTTTGAACATAAAACAGGTAGAATATTTGGGCCAGATATGGCTGGTTTAAATGCTAAAGGGTTAATTCTGAACATTTCTATTGGTTAAATTTGTTTTAACACAATCTACTGAGATCTTTTACCTGTTATCCTTATAACCAGAAAAAGAGCTGTTATATTCTAGGCATTAATTAATTTTATTTTCAAAATAACAATTATTCACAATATCATGTGTAACCATCAACATTTTGGATTAATCTTTTCTTTTTATTTCAGTTTTTCAAACATTAGTTTGACCATTTTAGTGGTAAAAAGTTTTTTTTTTTTTTTTATGTCATTGCTTGTTATATTGTTATTTCGTTATTTTGTATATGAATATTATCTGAAATCTTCCTATTATCAAGGAAACTATCCTTCTGATTGTCCATTTTAATTATACATAGATGTGTCATTTCTCTTTATTGGATTTACTCTTGTGTGATCAAACTGAGACACACTCAAGTCATTTTCTCAGTCACTTATTTTTCTTTTTCTATTTATGTTTATACTCAGTTGGGACCTGAAACATTAAAAAAAAAACAAACTATCTTTTTAAAATTACACTTTAGCTGTAAATTAATTTCACTATCATTCTATACACATTTCCTTTTACTATTGGTAGTTTACAAATTGTGCAGATATATTTTTGCCAGATGTGTATATTTAACTTTAGTAAAATAAATACGTTTCTGTTTAATTTAATCAGAATAATTTAGCAGGTAGGATTGGAGTATAGAGAAATTGCTTCAAATTTGTAATTTCATATGATGCAAAACTTTCCAGCAGATGATTATAATGAGTTGTTAGAAATGGAGGATTAAAATGAATTGAAAGAACGCCTTTTGGCTAAGATCAAAGTGTAACGATGATGATTACCATTTGATATATTTGGAGATAATTCTTTTAAAATTCAAAGGAAGTAGAAATGAAAAGGTGGGGTATTTGTATCTGACATTTATTGTTTAAAATAAAGATGGTTTCTCTCAAAAGGAAAAATATATTGAACCCTTTTGTTACCATATTTCTCTTGAAATACACTGCCATTGTTCTGTTTCATTTGATTTTGAAAATAATGAAGAATTTTGTAAAATAGCTGTCGTTATTAAGGTTGTGAGCTGGCAAAATTGTTAGCACAGCACACAAAATGCTTGGTGGCATTCCGTCCATTTTTATGTCCCAAGTTCAAATTCTGCTAAATAAGGACCAGTTGGGATCAACATAATCAACTTGGAACTTCTCCTAAAATTGCTGGCCTTTTACCAAAATCTAAAAATCATTATTAAGCTGGTGTTTGGAACATAAATCACGAAGATGGAAAATTTTAACTTAGACAACTTCAAAACTGGAAGTTTGTGTAATAAGTACCAGAGACAGTCCTGGGTGAGTTGGTGTCAAAAGGGTTAAAATATATACACATTTCCTAAATTAGCATTGTGAGTTGTTTTAATTGCTAAAATGGTTTGTAGCTTCAATTATTTTCTTAAATAATGGCCCCTTTTAAAAAAATTTTTTTTTATAATGACCATAAAAATGAAAGAAGGCCAAAAATGTATTTATATTTAATGAGTTGAATGGTAATGCATTTTTACAGTAACTCTGCATTGCAAATATTTTGCATGGAACATTTTTTTTGCTTGTTAAGTAAACAAATACATTGCAGAATTAACATTGTTCCTTTGCTTGCCAATCTTGGGAAAATGAGCTGAGGTTAGCTTGTATTTTGTATTTGATACTTCTTATGTATGGCAAGGGCTTTATGTCTATGATTTATTGCATCTTCCCAATCAGTTAATCTCAATGAATCAGTGAATTGTTAGTTTGGTTTGATCTCTAGAAATATTCTGTTCGAAATGCCGTTTCTTCAAATGCATTTCATTCTTTACCTTTTTCACTCTGCTTCCCTTTCTCTCTCCGAATCTTAGAATAGTGTTTTAATATTCAATTCGTAGTTTAAAAAAGCATGTAGATACTGTCTTTTGGCAGTTCCATTTCACCAGTGATATTGATAATGTTCTATGTCTCAATATCATCAAGTATTCATGGAGAAACTTAATTCTAGCATTTAGAAGCACTGAAGAACATTCAATTGTATTAATTCACTTTTAATTTAAACAGTATTTCAGTTTCATTTCACTTTCAAAAAACAAAAAATGCACTGCAGGAAATCTGTTATCAAACCATGATTATTATTGTCATTATTCTTCTTCTTCTTATTAAGGTGGCAAGCTGACAGAATCGTTAGCATGCCAGACCAAATGCTTAGTGGCATTTCTTCCAGCTTTACAATCTGGGTTCAAATTCCACCAAGGTGACCTTGCCTTTCATCCTTTCAGGGTTGATAAAATAAGTACCAGTTGAGTCACTGGGGTTGATGTAATCAACTTACCCCCTATTCCAAAAGTGCCACCCTTGTGCCAAAATTTGAAACCATTATTATTATTAAGGCGGCGAGCTGGCAGAAATGTTAGCATGCCAGGCTAAATGCTTAGCGGTATTTCGTCTGTCTTTATGTTCTGAGTTCAAATTCCGTCGAGGTTGACTTTGCCTTTCATCCTTTCAGGGTCGATAAATTAAGTATCAGTTGCATACTGAGGATGATCTAATCGACTGGCCCCCTCCCCAAAAATTCAATCACCCCCCCCCCTTTCCCAAAAAATTTCAGGCCTTATGTCTAGAGTAGAAAAGATTATTATTATTTTCAAAAGAGAATAGTCTTGCTAATTCATTCTTGAAATGTATATTTGAGTAAACAGTGACATTGGTTATGATAGTAACTATTGAAGATACATTTGCCAGTACTGCCTGATTGGCTCCTGTAGGATTTTCGAGCGAGATCGTTGCCAGTGCCCCTGGACTGGCTTGTGCGCGTGGCACATAAAAGACACCATTTCGAGCGTGGCCGTTTTCGTGCGGGTGACACGTAAAAGCACCCACTACACTCTCTGAGTGGTTGGCGTTAGGAAGGGCATCCAGCTGTAGAAACTCTGCCAAATCAGACTGGAGCCTGGTGTTGCCATCCGGTTTCACCAGTCCTCAGTCAAATCGTCCAACCCATGCTAGCATGGAAAGCGGACGTTAAACGATGATGATGATGATGATGATGATATATATATATATATATATATATATATATATATATATATGTGTGTGTGTTCTATCATTTTGCACAGTAATACGTGAATGTGTGGGGTCTAGTAGTTAGGGTGTTGGACACAAAACCATAAGGTTGTGGGTTCAGTTCCTGGACAAGGTGCCACATTGTGTCCTTGAGCAAGGCAATTCATTTCACATCACTCCAGTCTACTCACATGAAAAGAAAGGAAAAACTAATGCTGGTGCAACTGTGACATCTTGGATGTTCCTTTGGGTCGGGGGTTGGGGAGTGGAGATAGATTGTGTGTCTGGTTGTGACTATATTGGTCCTAAGCCAAGCACACTACATACTAGCATGTTGCAGTCACCTGCAAGTGATGGCTTAGTGCTTATATACACGCACACACACATACACATATTTTCTTAAGTGTAATATTTATTAGATGACTGACATTTTTTTTAACTGTATACATACTGCAAAGTTGTGTCAATGACCAGATCATAAATGAATAATAAAGCACTGATGCTGAATAATGTGTGTGTGTGTTTGTACTATTGTAAAAGCAATACAAGAGTCTGTGTTGGCAGAATGATATGATTCAAACACACAAGATTCAACTCGGTTTCAAATCACTTGCCAAACAGGTACAACAATTGTGTACTTGAGTAGTTGTAGTTGTTGTTGTTGTGGCTCCCTCATTGTCTCATTGTATAGTTGAGTAATTGCTTCTTGATTTAATATTACTGAGACACCTCATTAGCCGAATTGATTGCTTTATTTTTTTTTTATTTTTTATTTCTTTAACTTCAAGTTAGAAAAAGGGATGAGATTTAATTATAGTTTCACAGTTGAATTAACCAGATAAGATCACTCCTAATCAAGCAGGCCTATGATGAAAGCCACTCCAACTGTGACCAACTAGTTTTTTATATTTGCTTGTAGTAAATAAAATATTCAGTGCTTTTCATTATTATATTTCATAGATGAGTTGAACATTACTTTTTTTTTTCCATTGGCTCTTTTCACATGACCATATATAGACTGTCATCTATTCATTGGTCGTTTGACATAACAATATAGAGATAAGGCATATAAATACTAACTCGGATGCTTCCAGTTCAGAATAATGCATGCAGTAACCAGATGGTTGCAGCCATCTTTGCCTGACCTTCTTGCTAACTTTCAGCAGGTCTCCTTAAAGGCATCCATTTGTCATATACGTTGCTGCCGTTTCACATTTAGGGCCATTTGTGGCACCCTTGTGTCACATCCATTTAGCCCGTTTGACAATTTCTTTGTCAGTGTCCATGTTTCACTACCATATAATAATAATAGCAAGGAATTTTCACACGTATGTGCTCCATATAACTTTTTGTGAAATGCTTAAGTTTGAGTTTGAGACCCACTTCCTGGATGATTGTTGTCACATCATGCAGGGAGGCAGTGAGTGGATGCACTGATGTTATGTCATCTTGTCAGGAAAATAAAAATAGGCGAAACATGGAAATATCTCTAATAAAATCTGTTTAGTTGACATTATCTCAGTTATTTTCCATAAAAACACTAGCCAACCACATATTTAATGACTGCTTTTAAATATTTCTTGGTGTATAATTTTCTGTGTGTAATGTTTCATTTGAATTTCTAGAATTGCGTTAAGATTGTTTTATTTTGCAGCCCATTTAATTTTACAAATTGTATTTTTGTTTCTTTTCTTCAATTCATTAGTATTTATAGATTTTGATTTCACTTTGTAATTGCTTGGACCTTTCTGCTTTATATGTAGAAGAGTTAGGAAGTCATAAATTAGAGAAGAGAAAATTATTTAGAATAACAAATTCAGAAAAAAGGTATTACCAGAAAGGATTTTTGAATAATGATGCTATGAATACAAGAGTAGCCTTCAAGAGGTTGAAATTATTGAGCGGAAATTGGAAAACCAAAAAAAAAAGAAAATCAAAAATTACAGTTCTAATTCTTCTAAAAAGATATATAACTCTCAACATTTAATGCAGTCAATTAGGTGTTTGCAGAACCCTGTGTTATGTTTAAATATTATCCCTTTATAAAAGACAATAGGACAAATTTAGGGTTGTACATTTCAACATTTTTTGTGGGAAACTTTAAACTATTTTGATTTTAACAAATTAATATATTTTGTATATTTGGTGGTAAAAATGCAGAATTTTCATTTAGGCAATTCAAAGTAGATGTTATAAAAAATATATTGTAAAAAAATGTATTTTTACTTTTCTTGAAATTTTAATAACCTGAATATTTTACTAACCTACACTTGTAAATGATATTTTCAGATTATAATATATTCCAAGATAATTACTGTAAAATAATCCCCTCTCTTTCAATGGATTATCTAAATACTATGCTTTTAATGCTTAAAGTCAGTAAGCTATTTCAAGTTTATCATTCCTACTTGGGAATTTTTTTAGGGAAGAGCCACAACAGGAGAACAAAAGGAATCCTTTTGATGAGGTGTCAGAAGTGGATCCGGCAGATAGCAAAGGGAAACAGAATGCCACTGTTGCAATTGAGCAGAATGCCCCTGTCGCAATCGAGCAGAATGCCCCTGTCGCAATCGAGCAGAATGCCCCTGTCGCAATTGAGCAGAATGCCCCTGTCGCAATCGAACAGAATGCCACTGTTGCAACCAAACAAAAAATGTAAAATAGCGCTCTATTATATATCTGCTGCATGCCGGCCAGTAAATTCTGCCTTTTACCCATCTCTGCGTTCTCTCATAATTTTCAGATACAATCTTTAATTCATAATATGTCTACTTAACTTTCTTTTACCCACTCTTTTAAACCAGTACTATTCTTTATCTAAATTTCCCTAATCTGCTTTCCCTTTTTTTTTTTTTTTTTTCATTTTTTTCCCCAAGTACTCAAAAGCCAGCTAATGATTTCTTAAGCTTTATAATAAATTAGTTCATGGATTTACCAAAGAAATTATCAACATTCCATTTAGTCTCTAATAGATTGTAGAGCAGAACTTCATATATGATAACTAATAATAACCCAATCGTAACTCACCAACAATATAATTCTATAAATTAAGAAGGACCAGCAGACAGGAATAAAAGTTGTGATCCACTTAGATTATCTGTTGACTTCTTTTATTTTTAATGCCTTAGGAGAGGAAGAGTACCTCACATGACTCTTAATAAAGGCTTCCCTGACTAGTGGGAGACCTACACAAATATTTACAACCATGGGCCATCTAGTGCTGTTAAATCTGAACATGAACTGACCATCTCCTTTCCAGCTGCCTAATTTCATTTGCAAGGCATTGGTTGACCTGAGCCTATGATTGTCGACACTTGCAGAATAGGACACACGGTGGAATTGAACCTGAAATCGTGTAGTTGTGAAGTGAGCTTCTTGACCATACAGCAATACCTGGGATTACTTCAATGTTAGTAGTATAGTAATCAAATACAATTTTATCATTGCCAAGGAAAATATTTAAAGTTGGATCACAATCTTTATTCCTATCTGCTGTTCCTTTTTAATTTATGGAATTGAATTGCTGTAATATGGAATATATAAATATAAGCAGTGCTTAAGAAAGCTCTTGTCTTTGTTATCTCCGATATTTACCTGAGAGAAAATTTTGTTTGAATAAGTTAAAACATAACTTTTTTTTTTTTTTTGTTAGTTCAAACAGGCGAGATTTTAATTAATATGAAAAACTAGTATACATAGTATCCTAAAAACTAATTACCATGTTTTATGTGTATAATTAATTGAGAAATTGGATTTCTAATCTAGAATTAGAAAGCTTAAATACCATAGAATATTGTTGTTTAGCTCCAGCTTGGACCTGGTTGCGAGCCTTGACCCTTTTTTTTTTTAAGCATAGTATATCTAGGACTATGTTACCTAATGTAGATATTCTTAGAGTGCAAAACTTTGGCTGCTCTTCAGTGTCCCTTCAAATTTTCCCCAATCACTTAACAGAATTTTTCATGCCTTCAGCAGAATTATTTTAAATGCAAAGCTAATGCGTGGCATTCGAATTTTCGTGCAGCTTATCCAGCATATCTTTATGAATTATAATGCGCAACACCAGTACAGCTAATGCGCAGCCGCAAGCTTGGTGAGATCATTGCTGCTATGTATAAAATTACATAAAAAGCAACAATATCAATGAGTTTGATCATTTGGAACAGTTTTTTAGTGTCTCAAAATTTCATTTCAAAAACCTAAAAATGTTTGTTTTGTGGATTTTTGGCACAAATTTAAATGATGTAAATAGAAATAGCAAGAATTGAGTAGGTTTTTTTTTTGTTTCCTGCCATCTTCTCATTGCTGTTGTTGCTGTTACTTCAAAGACATTGTCCATCTGAGTTGGTTGCAACCAGCTGTTTAAACACATTTTTGTGTGTAACATAAGTTTTTAATTAATAATCACCTCATTTTCCTTATTACACAATTGTCATGGGGGGGAGGGGATTCTCACAAATAACCTTTAGTTTTTATTGTTTTGTTGTTTTTATTTCATGTACCACTAACTTGATTGCAGTTGATTGATAATAACTGTGTTTTTCAAATTCACAAATGAGTTCATACATTTCTAAATTTAACAAGGTAGACCTTTCCTTTTTTTCTTTTTTTTTTTTTGTTACATTTGAACTTGGGCTTCTACTATGTTACCTCAATAGTCCAAATCAAGACTTTATAACATTTTTGGGTCATTGTCATTAGATAAATTTCCTGCTAACATCTTTTCCACAACAGAATGTTTTTGGTGAGTTTGCAAATA
Organism: Octopus bimaculoides; assembly: GCF_046866305.1. NCBI lineage: Eukaryota > Metazoa > Mollusca > Cephalopoda > Octopoda > Octopodidae > Octopus > Octopus bimaculoides. Next base: position 74,845,184 of record NC_142938.1, on the reverse strand, counting down.
CAAATGTTTGGACACACTATTGGAGATTGTTTACAAATTATGATATTAATCTCCAAATGGTTCATATATTTATTCGGAACAACCTAAATTCATCTTAAACTTAAGGTTAACTCATTAAACAGCTTCTGTACAGCTCTCCCCAATTTATATTTGTTACTTTCGACAAAGACAACAATGAAAAAAATATTTACATTTCTAGTTCTGTATCTAAGTCCAAATTGGGTCAGTAAAAGAAATATATTAGGAATAGATTTAATTCTTTGGAGAGGCATGTTCTCAAAAGATATCACAGTTTTAATAATATTAAGAAGATTGCTGCATTGGCAAGTCAAGTTTCTTCAGCAGACCTGATAAAAATAACTCAAAGATTTTTTATTTTAATTATTTTATGGCATAGTCAAAGGAAGGCAAAACTGGTGTGAAAATTATCCACAGATTAGACATCTGATCCAAATGTTTATGATAGACTGGAATCTTTTAAAGAACTAAAGACATCCAAAGACCCAACAGTGGTGTTTAATCAAGCTGCAGATTAAGATTAACTCTCTGCAATAAATACAGGCTTCCATGCAGTTTCCTTTACAAGGATTAAGTTAACTCTTAGCCTGTGGTATAAGAAATTTTCCCTAGGTACTACAAAGTACTACATAATCAGGAAGTAATTTCCTTCACTGCACATACAAGCACCTGTAACATCACACATTTTAGGACTTACAGTTAATTATGTGGGAACTGGAATAAAACCTGGGAGAATACTAGTTCTCATTTCTGCCAATTCTACTAGAAATAGGGACAGTATTCCTTAATCAGTGAAGGACTATTTAATATTCTTTCATTATTACAGCATGATTCAACCTTTTTTTCTTCTGATTATTGATCTTCTAATAACTGTCACTCTAGTGTTAACCTAATCTCAACTATCATCCCATCATTCTCAACACTTCTTTCTTTCTTCTACTTGAAGATCTAACTTAAATGGCTTATCCCCACCAATATTTTTTTCTCGTTTTTCATAGATCTAAATATTTCTAACTCCTGAATTACCAGACTTTTAATTCTTCATTCCCAGTTATGTTTCCTTTTTTTTTATACTTAAATTCAGTAGTTTCCATTATGATGACATTACTAACAGATCCTTATTTTTTTTTTTTTTATAATCTTTTGAAATTTCTAATTAATTTCTAATCTGTCTTGCTCTATGATTTTATTTATATATATATATATATATATATATATATATATATATATATATATATATATAATTTGTATGTGTGTATGTATGTGTATATAGACACAACTTTGAGGTCTGTCCCCTCAAAATAAACCAGACTTTATATTTGTTGCTTTACAATTTTTTTTTCACCTTCAATGTAGCCCTGCCTTTATAGACACACTGTTCCCAGTGGGGATGGGGGTGGGAGGGTTTCTCCCCTAATTTTTTTAATGTGTTTTCAGGAGAGCCTGTATTTCTGAAAGCAAATTTTCATTAATCCCTTCTATCATCTGAAATTAGTAATCTTTCAGGTGGGTTTCAAGTATAACAACTTTCCAAAAAAAAAGAAAAAATATCCCACAACCATTTCTGGAGATTAGAGCCTGGTGGTGGTGGGGATGCTAAAAAACCATCTTGTTGCTTTGCCAAACGGTCACAGATAGGAGTGACACTTGAGGAAATGCATTGTCACTGTGTCTCTCAAATGTCTCAAGACACCTAAGTAAAATTGTTTTCCATTCACCTGACAATGGGAAAACATCCTGATGAATGATGCACCCCTAATCAAGAATGGCAATCAACATCACTCTGATTTGCTTTCGTTTATTTTTTTGCAGTGACATTGGTCTAATCCACATCAACAATTATTGTTTTTGATGTTGGTCGCTCTTGTGTTTTGTCACATTTAATAAAACTACAGAAAGTTTCCATCAGTATTCAAACAATTAGACAACTCCCAACTCTCCTGAATTCATGTAGCACAAACTTGTACAGATGTCTGTAAAGTTTTTCAGAAATTCATGGATTATCAATTGACAATATTCATGGAATTACACAATGTGATTATTGTTTATCGGTGGAAGATTTAGAATCATTTTCAGTAGATGATCTTATTTGCTTAATTTGAAGCTCAGGTGCTACTCATGACATGTGTGCACAGCTCGTTCTCCTCTCTGATGCCTGATGCAGCATTAGAAAAGTCTCCATAAAAATGTTTTTATCCAATATAAAACAGAAAATTTCATAGAAACATGTTCTTCTGGCAAACTTCTCATTGTTCAACTTGCAACAAATTGCCAAATGTACTGGACATTGGTTCAAGCACATGTCCATTGATGACTAACTGACGTAGTGAGACATGACTGTTATTTGATTGAAGGTCAAGGTCACCCACATACAACGCTACAATCACAAACATACTACACCCTCCAGCTGGTGGTTGTGCGGTCTTAAGAGTCTGGTTTCTTTTTAGACAAGTTTTGTGTGCGTGTGTGTGTGTGTGTGAATTGAATAATTTTTGCAAAATGTTTTTTTACTATAATTCAGTTTTGTTTTTTAAAACTATTGTGAATCAAATTGATAAAAAGATTTTGTCACTCTCAAAAAATAAAATGCTTTTTATTCCTTTAGATATGGTGAATGGTTATGTATCTGTGATTGTTGAAATATTAGCAAAATGTTTTGTCAAGTTAAAAGGTCATCAGAAATTGTTATTTGCCAATGTAATTTATTCTCCTTTTTCAGAGAAGAAATTTACTTATTGTAAATTCAAATATAATTTAGCCATAGTAATTATAGGTACAAGCATAGTCATGTGGTTAAGAAGTTTACACTGCGATCATGTGGTTTTGGGAATCAATCCTACTGTGTGGTACCTTGAGCAAATTTCTTCTCCTGTAGACTAGAGTTGACCAATACACTTATAAGTGAAATTTGGTTGGTGGAAACTGTGTAGGAGCCCATCTTATGTGAGAGTATGTGTCTGTGTTTGTCTATATCCTTATAAAATGGTGTATCAAGATGCATCCCTTTATGGCAGTCACTAAATCGGGATCGGTAAAATAAGTACCAGATTGAAGTAAGCTTCGGGGCTTGATATGGTTTACTAATGCCCTGGCATGACTGCAGTCTGTTGACTGAAACTAATAAAAGAGTATTTAAAAGGATGAATATTGAGTATCTTTATGCAGCCCCTCAATTACAATATTATTGAAAGCCCCTTTATTATTTTAAATTCCACTTGATTTGAAAACTCGTAGCTAGATAGACAGATATAATGGTTAGACAAAACAGTTCTGTGAGAGAGAAAGAGAGAGAGAGAAAAAGGGAGAGGGGGAAGAAAAAGCATTTTACTTTTTGCCTGACATATTTTTTTTCCAATTTGTGTTTGTTTCAAAATTTATTTTGCATATTCTCCCTCAATTTTCTATTTAACCATGTTGATGTTTTGTTTATATTTGGTTTGCAAGATTCTTGATGTGAACTTGTGTGTTGAAAGAGATTTTGTTGTATCTCGGGGTAGAGTCATTTCTGGCACAATGACCCTCCCAACATACAACAAAATATATTTATATTCAATTTATTAATTTCATTTCTGTGTTTCGCTGACCAACAGCTGATAGTTTGTAAAGTCTCCATTAGTGTCACAGTCTGTGATGGACCCTTATGTTAGAGTCTAAGAGGCCCCTTCCTTTAGAATAGATCATTTGAATGAATGTCTGAGGTTATTTGATATCAACTTTGAAATATTGAAACAGTTTTAGTTTGATTTATTCAATTTATTTTTCTCCTATTATGTCTATTCTATGAGGGGGGAAATGCCAGTAATTTATAGCTATTCAACAGATTTCTTCAAATTTTAATGACAACTGATTAAAGAAATTCTAATTAATGTGGTTATCTCTTTGTTATTAGTATTTCTGTTGAGGAACATTGCCTTTGCTTTAATTCATTTTGAAAATAATGAAAAATTTAGTGAAATAATGTGGTCAGTACAAAGCTAGTGTTTGCAAAATAAATTGATATGATGTTTGGACAGGAAGTTCTAATTTAGATCACATAAAATGGGAAGGGCGTATCATATAAATTAGGGGACATATCGAAAGTGTTAAATAACACATTGAATAAAACGGTAAAAACTAATAATGAAATCTTTTAGTATGTCAGTCTGTCAAAAACGATTTGATGTTTTACACCATCTACAAATAGTAAAATGTATCTGCCTTTAATAATTTAAAGATTTAATTCAAATTTTGTAAAGTTCATTTTGTGTGTGTGTGTGCACACACACACTTTATAACTCCATTTTGCCATAACAGGACCAGTAGCAAGTCGATTTATAGCTAAGCTGTTTATCTATTTTATTACCTGCAGCCTTTAAATAAATTATACCCATCAATGTGGATCAATACTGCCTTGATAGTAGCATCATATGAAAAATCTAAGATAGTGGTCAAGAATACGCAGTTTAATTTTGAAGTGAAATATTTATAGTTGACCTGAGAGCTAGATCTAAATGAGCAATTGGATATATTGGAAAATGGTTGTTAAAAATATCTCCTTAATCTGTGCCAAATTGGAAATGTAGGCATGGAATGATCTTTATTTCTGTAGTATAAATCAATGTTCTTTTGGAAAATATCTTAAGATCCTTTTGCACTTGGCCTGAAGTATGAATGTCCTGTGCTGATTAAGGCCATCCATCTTAGAATAGAGACTTTTGTAAATAATGTATTTGTGATCAATGATAATTGTTTAGAAACAGATTTGTGAATGCAAATTAAATATGGAAAGAAAGAAAAAATGTTGCGTAAGTGTTGGATATGTTTTTCCTTATATTGTCACACATAATGAAAGATGGTGGAGGATTAAGGTAAGCAGTTAGATTAAGATTTCTGGAATAATTAGATTATACACAGAATCATTCATCATCATTTAGCATCTGTATTCCATGCTGGTATGGGTTAGATGCTTTGGCATGATCCAACAGGTCTAATGTCTGTTTTGGAATTGCTTCTTTGGTTAGAAGCCCTTCCTGACACCAACCACTTTACAGAATGTACTCTGTACTTTTTCACTGACACTAATGAGGTCATCAAGTTGTTCGCAAGACAAAAACTCTTGAATTAATAATAAACTAACAAAGCAGAAATACTGACCGTTTTTCAGAATTATAAATTAACACTTTTCTTGCTATATTCTGCCTTTGTTTCAATTAATTTTGAAAATAATAAGGAATTTAGTGAAATGATTGTTATTGGTGTTTGGAACAAAAGTTAACGTTAATGAAAGCTTTTTGGATAATTTTTAACAATGAAGTTTGTATTGTAGAACCAGGGGAGCTTCTCTGGTGATTTGATATCAGAAAGTTTAAGTAATATTCAATCAAAATTTTACCCCTCTTCCCACTTCCAATATAAAGGTAGGAAATAAGTTTTCCTGCTTAGGGACAAAAATAACAAAACAAAAAACCAGTATAAACAGACAATGTACTCTAAGGTTTAGAAGAGAGTTATTGAAAATGGTGAGTTTATCGATATCTGCAAGACGGGATTGATCTAGTTTAATATTAATTTACAGTAGCAATAAGATTGTTTCCATTAAGTGGGAACAGCTAAGGATTTTGTCCAACCCTTCATTTTATGAGTTTTCTGGGGGGTTTTTCTTCAATTTGCAGTCGCCATTAAATGAGGAGTCTAACATTGCTTTTGTGTGTGTATGTATGTGTATAGGATGGGAGTTAACTTTAGTGCAAAGATGTTTTTAGATCAAATGTTGATTTACAACTAATTTTCGTGTATTAGGAAGGATAAAAAAATGAGAATAATGGTTTAATCTAAGGGGAAAATTGTTATTTTGTCTAATCAGTTGAGCGTCCTGATTGAACTTGCAGTTTCTTGCGCCTTTTTTTTTTCTTTAATAATTTCATTTTATTTTCAGCATTCATACGAAATATATTTCAGGTTCCAACAAATACCTCATACTAAACTGTTTCTATTTGTATGAATTTGATAAACAACACATGTATTTGATATTGTTTATTGATATCTCTATTTTTTTTCTTCCAATTTTATTATTGTATTTTTTTGCGTGTTTATGTGTTTCCTCTTGCAAAAGCAATCTAATATCTGTTTATTTGTTTAATAACTATTGATTCTGTAAACAAATTGAAATTTTGGTGAGCTTTTTTTCAAACACACGAGGCGCTATTTTCTTGCCTTTTTCTTTTTCACGTTTGTTGTTTTTGTTTTATTAATTCTCTCATATTTATTGCCCATACCTATCAGAAAAATATCCTCTCAAAGAAACCTAACATCCACTTTTAAAAACATTCTTGTTTTTTTTTTTAGATCTAATAATTTATCTTAAAATGCATGGAATGGCGTGTGTACGTGTATGTGTGTGTGTGTGTGTTCAGTTTTACTTTGGCTCCACATTCCCTTCCCTCCAAAAATAAAAAATACAACACTTTTAGCTCTCAACTTCATTGAATTTGAACAGTTTCATAGCTCCTGTACCTTTTATAGGCATGAGAGCTACGATGAAAGTCTCAATCCTTTTGGAGAGGAATCTGACGACGAAGATATACATAGTGATGCTAAACACTTGGTGAAAGATGCATCTCAAAAGAAAAAGTAATGATAGGTTTGCAGTTCAGTGTCTATAATTTAAATTACTAAAAAAACATTTTATTTACTGCATCTTGGCATGAAATGATAGTTCCTGTCAACAACATACCTCTTCCTATGCAGACTTTTGCCATTATAGATTAGACGGGTCTTAACTTAAAAGAAAAAATAATAAATTAAATTATTAGAATTTTTCTTCTTAGCTCTTCAGTTTTAGTGCTTCTGAAGTGGTGGCGGGGAGGGGGTATGATTTGCTAGCTTAGTGCAAAGAAGAAGAAAAGTTTTTTAATTTAACCCATTCTTATTTTACAAGGAGCTGATCTTTAAGCTTACACAACACTAACAGACTTTCTTCAGGTTGTTTGTTACAGCCAATAGATTATTAAATGATTCTTATCTGGATCACTTAATAATTTACAGGATTGTGTAGGTTATGATTAAAATAAATAGCAATTGTTAGTTTTACATGAAATTGAATTTTTATATCCAATCATAGCAATGATGTTTTTCAAGCTTTCTAAGTCCTTCTTTGTTCCTTCCTCTATTTACCTTAATAGCTCACCCAGGCAGAAAGGACCTTTGAACACTGGCATAAAAATCAACCCAACTACTCAGTCACCTCCAGGTATGGGACCTTTAGGGCCTCAAGGATGTGGTGCTGGACCAGCTAAATATGGAATGGATCCACGTTCCCACCTTTCAAGTCCCCGTGGCATGAGACCACCAGGTATGGGTCCAGCTGGCATGAGACCACCTGGCATGGGTCCAGCTGGCATGAGACCACTTGGCATGGGTCCACCTGGTATGGGTCCACCCGGCATGGGTCCACCTGGCATGGGCCCACCCGGAATGGGACCACCCGGAATGGGACCACCTGGTATGGGTCCACCCGGTATGGGCCCACCTGGTATGGGTCCACCTGGTATGGGTCCACCTGGTATACGACCACCAGTAATAAATGAGCCAAAATTAAGTCCAGCAAATCGACGTGGTAGCATGACCCCACAGCCTCAGGGTCCACTTAACCCAATGATGAGACCCCTGATGAATCAAAACGCACCTGCAATTCACATAGAAGAGAGGAGACCTAGCTCTCCATCGCCAGTCCCAATCAGAAAGAACCAGTATAGAGGAATACCTGATAACTTTGACCAAGAAATTCGAGATATGATACTTGGGAAGCCTGCTGGAGGTAACAAAGGAATTGGTGGCAACAGAAATATAGGCACTCCAAATAAGAACCTGAACAATAATAGGAGCCCTATGAATCAACCTTCTCCATATACAGGTAGCCGAAAAGGATCGACTGACTATGGAGTTTTGAACAGATCCAACACAGATCAGTCGATTGAGGGTTATTATCGCAGTGTTGAAACTGAGTCCTTATCTGATTTCTCTGATTGATCTCTACCAGGTAGGTACTATCCTACACCCCCAGGCAGTTAGTTAACTTCCCGTTGTTGTAAACCTGTATCAGCTGTCCATTTGCACCGCTCCAGATCTGACCTTGCAAACAAACGACATCAGTACAAACCAAGACTCGCCCCCCCTGCTTTTTACCTACAATCACAACAGGATTACCACGTGTCCTTATTTCCATTGTACTTTCTCTAATGGATTTGCTTCTGACTGTTATTTATGAATTTGTGCTGGGAGGTGGGGAAAGATACATACATATATATATATATATATATATATATATATATTCACAAATCTGGTTGTAGCTAATTAATTTAAGAGCATATGCATGATATATATATATATATATATATATATATATATATATATATATGTATATATATAAAAACACAATGTTATTTCTTATCATGCTTATACAATAATCTTTTTACCCTCAGGTCTGTTTTCCTCTAACTGTTTTCGTTGGTGAAATCCACATCACTCATGAACTATAACACTGTGCAGTTAAATTAACACAAACTTATGCTCAAAGACTAACAAAATAACGACGTTCGTTCATTAAGGTTTTCATCTTAATATATTTAGCAGTGAATGTGGGTACCTTAAGTTTTGTATAGGGGCTCATCTGTTCAAGAATGTTACAGGTTATGTGACTTTTGCTTACATTTTCTATAAACCCAGGTAAGGCTAGATACTGCTGCTCGTCTTTAATGTTTTCTTAGATTCACTATTTGCATATCATATGCAATATGTAATGTATGGTCTTTCCTTTTACAATTCACTGAAATTACTGTTACACATTGTATATAAGCTTAGCGTTTAGACAGACAATATATTTTCTTAACCCTTTAACATTCAGACTAGTTTCAAATCTTTATGCTCTTCGACGTTTCAATAATGTGATTGTTTAGTTTAGAATGACATTGTCAGGCAGGTGAGAGAAGTTAGATCTGGCCAGTTTCAACCTGAAATGGACAGAATATTTTAACCTGATATGGCCCGTTTAAATGCCAAAAAGTTAAGAAAATGCAAAAAGAAGGAGGCAAACACCTGTCTCTATATTTATTCTTCATCAGTTTGTATTCTATCTGTCCTATGTATAAACTTTATATTCAGTGTAGTATCTTTGCTTAAAAATATTAAATGATTATTTGGACTGTTTCCTTTCTTTAGATAAGTTGGTTAATATCAATGTTTATCATTATCTATTATGTTTTTTTTTTTCCAAATTTCACTGAAAAGAATAATTTTCTGGCTAGAAGAGTTCTTAATTCATTTTATAATAATTAACCTAAAATATCTGCATAGGAATGGCTATGAAGAGCAGGTTCCTTTTTGTTATTCCCAAAGATTTTATATAGCTGCTTTCTGTCCAAATTTTAACCATTAATTTGTCTCCGATTGATTTCATTTTTCTTTTCCTTTTGTCATCTGTTTGTCTAACTTGAATCTATCTTTCCTCAATCTGATGTCATGACAGTTGCAGCCAGTGCATGTTGCTGTTAGCTCGTTTTTGAAACTGCATGCAACACTTTTTTTGTTTCTCTTTGATTCTTTAGATCTTCCTTATTTTCTTCCTTTCTTTTCGTCTTTGTAATTCTTCTTTGTATTGTCAGCTGTCTGAAAAGCCTACTGTTGTATTTTATAACAAGCTTGCAAATATTTTTCATTTAGGTCTAAGGCTTAGGTTATTTTCATGTATGTTTTGCTATATCATTGATAACACATATTTGATATGATTTTGAATTTAAACAAATTCTGCTTATTTGAATTTTGAAAAAAAATTGTGTTTTGCAGGGAAGGGGAATTTTTCTGGTTTCTCTTAATAGCATTCAATCATTTTTTTTTTCTACCTGACTTGTAAATATAACACATACAACAGATGGAATGAAACTGTTGTATTACTTGTATCTTGTGGATTTTTCTTACAATCATTAGTCTAACATTGAATGAGATAAGGACCTATTACACCAAACACACACTCATTTGATCATTTTTATGTCTGTTTTCTCCATGCTAGCATGGGTTGGACAGAAGTTTATTCAAGACAGTAGATTACAGTTAGACACATTCCCTGTCACCAGCCATTACTTGTCTTTCAAGTAAGGGTGTTTTTTGGGTTTGCTTGTTTTTTTTTTTATTATTATTCTGCTGGTCTTTGAAAACACTGAGTAACAGGATGTATTGTCAATGGGAAATGTAAACATTACATTTCCGTTTCATTCAGACAGTGACTAGTGAAGCCAAGAAACACCAGCATTTGCGCACACGCACACACGTATACGTACTTAGATAAACTAGTTTCCATACTGTTTATGTCTAGCAATTCACAAGGCATTGGTTGGCTCAAAGCTATATTTCAAGACACTTGCCCTGGGTGTCCTACAATGAAATTGAAACCATGTGGCTACAAAGTGAACATAAATATATTCATTTATTAAGGCACATGGCCTAGTGGTTAGGTTGTTGCACTCGTGTTCACAAGATGGTGATTCTGATTCCGGGACTAGGTGGTGCTTTGTGCTCTTGAGCAGAACACTTCATTTCACATTGCTCAATGATCACTGATATCTGACATGTGGTACAGATAATGGCAATTTTATGAAGGGAGTGAGCTAATGTATGCCACGTACAGTTGATCACTACAAAACAAATCATCTGTCTAGGTTGTTCAGCACAAAGTTGCAAAATCTTCATCAGTATGAGAGTCCACCATACCAAACCAGAATCAGTTCAGTTTCCTATAACATTTGCCATATGAATTGAGTTTGTGTCTAATCAAAAGAAATTACTGAAGTTTGGTACTGTGATATACTGAATCCGACATCTTTTTCAGATTCCTTGTTGGAACTACATTTGCTTTTGACTCTCGCAAATCCTTCCTATTTTATCTACATTTCAACATGATGGCCGTCCACTCATATCCAAGGAAGACCATTGCTGACTTTTAGGAACATTGTGCGCTCTAGGACTAACTTATATTTTGCATTTGCGGCTCTGTTGGTGGCTAATGAGCCCTACTCTCGACAAGCATACACGGCTGCAAACATTGCAAGCCAAGCTTTCCCCATTCACTATACTAGCAGTGTGCTTTCAAGCAGCACACTTAAATTCTTCGTGCAGAATATGTACATACATATATACATGCACGCACGCACACACACATGCAAAACTTCTCAAGTATTTTAGAAAGGTTGTTTGTTTCAATCAGCATTTTCTTTTTCAGTACAAGAATTATATTAACTTTCCTGTTGCAGAGAAAGAGGATTTTGGTTTTGTTTTGGCTTGGTTTTGTTTTGGCTTGGTTTTGTTTGCTTTTAACAGTTCTGAACCTTGCAAGTAACTGGAAGCTGTTTTGTCGTTAGAAAGCATTATTTGGTGATGAGGTAGATATAAAAGATTTAACAGATCATTAAGCCAAAATGATGCACTGTTTAAGTGCAAGGCTTCAGATTTCATTGGAGTTGTGGCTAAATAGCTTCATCTAGGATTTGAAACTGGTTCATAGGTTCACTGGAGATTTACTGTTTTTTTGAAATGTTCACCACTACACCAGACATTAGGGCTTGAATTTTAAATTAAAATTATCACTGACCTGGTCTTGATGATATTTTCAATACCAATTTGCTATGGAAAGCATTGATAAATACATTTGGTACAAGACCACAAAATATATAGGAACAAGTATAGTGTAATGAAAATGACATGAATTCATATTGGAGATTTCTTACTTTGTTGACCCTAAAGAAATGAAAAGCAAAGTTGGACTATCAAGATTTGACCTTAGAATGTAGGACATCAAGATCATATATTGTAAGGCTACATTTAGTTTGTTGATCTGGTGTTTCTCCCTCTGCAGCTTCTTAGCATTTGATGATGATGATGACATTAACCCCTAAACATTCAGATTAGTTTGTGAAATGTATTGTAGCTCATAGCTTCAAGATATTGAGGATGTGATTGTTTATGTTTTAAAATGACGTTGTAGGATAGGTGTGAGAGGCCAGATTTGGCCAGTTTGAACATAAAACAGGGTGACTATTTTGGCCTGATGTGGCTGGATTTAAATGCAAAAAGTTAATTAAAAATTGGTTTACAAATAGAATGCAGCTTAGTTTTTATGCTTTCCTGAACAAATCCGTTGACTTATCTTTTTGCTTTCCTATTCTAAGCTTTTCTTTAAGTATTCTGGCTCCAAGAATTTACTAGCTTCAATATTTCTCTGTTTTTCTTGTACTTTTTATTATTATTATTATTATTTTATTGGCATGCTGCATTTTACAATACAGCAACTTACCAATATGTTATATTAAATGAGTTTCAATTTTCTTCTAAATTTAATATTATTCGTCTTTTCTTGATAGTATAGATTGAGAAGGCTCCAATTTTTTCCCTATTGGTGTTTTTCACAATCCATCAAGTAAAATTTTGATGTCATACTCTAAATCTTCATTGACTTGTTTCTTTTATTTTTACTATCATTTGTTCCTACTTTGGATTCATCTACCAAACGTTTTTTTCTGTTTTGATTGGACAAAATATTTGTTTTCAGACAAAATCAATATTTCTTTAAAATATTATTATTGGTATTGTGATGCTGAATTGATTGAATTGTTAAAGCATTGGGTAAAAAATACCTTGTGGTATTTGTTCTGGTGTTTATATTCTAAGTTCAAGTACTGGTGACCAATTCTACCAAATCTGAGGCTTTGTGCTTTGGTTAGAAACGATTATCATAGATGTGGTTTGACAGAATTGGTATAGCATTGAGCAAAATGTTTTGCAGTATTTTGTTCCAAGCCTTTCCAGTTTGAGATCAAATCCTACTGAGTTTAACTTTGCCCCTTCATTCTTTCAGGGTCAGTAAAACAAAGTTCCAGGCAAGTAATTGACTTGTCCCCTCTCCTAAACTTGATGTACTTCTGCCAAAATTTGAAATCATCATCATCATCATCATTGTGCCAAGCAGTACTTCTCCTGGCTCTTTACATTCTGAGTTCAAATCTCATTGGGTCAATTTTGCCTTTCATCCTTTCAGGGTCAATAAATTAAGTACCAGTGAAGCACTGGGGTCAATTTAATTGACTAGCCCTCTTCCCCCAAATTTCAGGCCCTATGCCTATAATAGAAAGGATTATCATTATTATTATTGTCATCATCATAATCATCATCATCATTGAAATGGGTTGACAGAGTTGTTAGAATGTTGTCCAAAATGCCTTGTGGTATTTAGTTACAGCTCTTTACATTCTCAATCCAAGTCCAACTAAAGTCAAACTTCACATTTCATCCAATCCTGGTGTAAATTTAATCAGTTAATCTTCTCTCTGCTTCAAACTTGTGGCTTTGCGCCTCTCATGTTTCAGAAACTGGAAAAAAAAAAAAAACATTGGAATTCAATAATTTGAACAGTTAATAATGTCTAAATCTTCATTATTGTTTTAAAAATGTAAAAGAGAAAGTTCTGGAAACCACCATTACTTCTAATCCCCTTCTATTGCACAGCTATATATATATATATATATATATACATGTGTGTGTACATATATATGTATATATATTGTTTTATTACTAGAATCAGTGTGCTTTATATGTTTGTATATTCAATTTTTTTTCTGCATTTATTTTAATGTCATTTCTCCATGTTGCTTTGCATGTGATTTCGTCAACCATTTTCCTTTTTTCTTTTTCTATGTATCCTTTATATGCATGTTTTCCTTTGAAAATCCCTGTGTTTTTCTGTAGATTTAAGGGTTTTTTTTTTTTAAAAATCTTTATTAATATTTTCTTTTTTTTTCTTCTTCTTTCCATTTTTTAAAACTTGTTGCACTCCTGCTTCTTTTTTGTCTCCCTGTTGCCACAATTCCACCACCGACTATTTCTGTTAACTTTGCAGTGCTGAAACTGCTGACAATCATAACCCTGATTCGATATACTCCAGCTCAACATATGTTGCTCCTCCTCCTTACTCTTCTATTACTGCTCCTACTACTACTACTACTACTGATATCAAAGATGCTGATAGTAGGAATCCGTTTGGTGACCCCGACAGTGATGATTGGCTTGATGACACAACATTGGTGGATGATAACCGACCAGGTGTGCCAGTGCGCGCTCTGTATGATTATAGTGCAACAGCTCCAGATGAGCTGACTTTCAAAGCAGGTGAGCTCAGATTACTCTAAAAACACTGAAAGTGATCAAATATACTAAATGGTGTCATGTTTGAAAAATCAAAAGCAATTCTTCAATTAAGTTTGCTCTGGAATAAATTAATCATTTCTTTTCTAATCAAAAAAAAAAAAATTCCTGCTTTTTTTTTTTCTGCTTTTTTTTCATGATTCTTTTCATGAATTTATGGTTTTGTTATTTTTCTTATATTTTCTCAAGTTCTGAACATTGGTTTGATTTTCTTGGTTTTTTCTTGAATATTTTTGGTCATTTTTTTTTTTTTCTTCTGTAACTGACTCCTAATCTTAAAAAAATATAACCTAGCCTTTTGGTTATAGGGACCAGCTTTATCTTTTAAATCTTGAGTAGTGATTATCACATTTAATTGTAATGGGGTGGGTTAAGTTAATCCAAAGGCAAAGATCACAGTCCTTGAGCTTTTCAGGACCACCCAGACTTGTAAGAAAGACACTGATACCCAACCTGGACGTCACCATGTAAAAATATGGGTAGGAAGGTGATCAGAGGTCTTGGCTTGAATGCTTATGACAGAATGAACTCTACTAAAGTCACTCAAGGACCAAGAGGTGGCTTGAAAATAGGCAGAACGTTAAACCTAGCACCAAAGTAGAGTTAGGGGTTTGAGACCATCAGTCGCGTATCAGATACGGAAGCTTTTTCACTGAGTCCTCAAACCAACAAATTCTCTGGATTACTTGTAAAATTAAAATAAGGTTTTTAACTAAAATATTGAGACTACAATTATTAAAAATACTATCATATTTTGTTGGTTACTTTAGATCTTGTTTCTGTCTTTCCAATTGTAAAAAAATCTATTTTAAAATAGCTGATATTTAGCAACTGATATTTTGCATTTCTAATTCTTCGCTTAACACCAGTAAGTAGGTTGTATCAGTATTTGAAAGCTTTCTCAATATCCATATTTCATGTTTATTCAGTGTCTGAATCAGTCATGGCCAAACTGCAGGCAGCAGGACTTTCTGATTGTTCTGCCTAATAAAAATTACCTTCAGCTTTATTTAGTAATGCAGCCTGTTTGATGATGGTGCTATGTCTCAAGTGGCCTGCTTTTCAAAAAAGATTGCCCATATCCAGTCTAAATCCTTAGGAAAATTCTGTGTGTTCTATTTCACCAGTCTTAATTTGTTCATTTGCATTCTTCCTTGTTGAAGAAATGTTGTGAGTGCTTTGTTGTTCTCAAACCAGTTTCAATTTACTAACTTAGCAACGAAACCTTTCAGTCACTTTCTGAAGTAAATAGCCATCTGATTAGCTTTCAGTTAAGCCTAGAATGTCAAAATGTTTGCTGCAAAGAATGCAGTTTTGTGTCTGTAATGCCCTGCTATATACTGCTTCTCTACTAACCCCTTGTTTCACTCTTTATTTTATTTTTTGGTCTGAAGGGCAATGACCATGAATTCCTGTATGGCCTCTGACTGATGCAAGGGAAGGACAGAGTTATTCTCTGACCAGAGATCTAGTTTGAATTCTTATAACAGTGTGGATTCTGCTAAAAGCACCAAAGATTCAGCTGGTCATGTTGAAACACAACAACAGATGCTGTCTCCCACTCAAAGACAGGATTTGTTCCACTGGACATCCACACAGTTTCCATCTCCCAGACTTACCTACCCAAAGCCATGGTAGAATGAAACTGCTCAGTGTACTATGCATTGAGATTGAACCTGAAATCACATAGTTGCAAAACAAACTTCTTGACCACTCAGTGATGCTTGCGTTTATTTACAAAACTTTGACGGGTTTTGTTGTTTTTGTTTTCTTCTGTGGTTGATATTTTATAAAACAGGAAATATTTAGATAGAAAGCAGAAAGCTGGAAATTTAAATCACAGAATGATGCAGTGTGATGCTGCTACGGTAATGCTAAATTGTTCTCATGGAATAGACAGAACTTATATTCTTCAGTTATTGTATACGATACTCTAGTAAATCATTACTTCAGTGATTAGAAGGGGTTTTGGATAACCCTACTAGAGTTTTAAGCTTTTGAACTGTGGGTGACTTAAAAGTAAAAAACTGTCTGGGAGAAGACAGATTATATTTTCCTTCTTGTTTGTATCTCTTCACACCATATTTGGTTATAACAGAACAAAGCCTTAGAATCTAGAATTGAGATATTACAGTTGCTGAATATGAAGCTACAGGACATTCTTTCTCATCTACTTTCCTGATACCTCAAAACCTTGCCTAATTTGCAATGTAGCTTCCTTTCACTGAAACCCAGCACTAAAATATATCATTTTCCTTCTTCATCACCTATTTATTGTTTCAGTGTCTTTTCAACCTACTCATTCATTAGTTAAAAATCCATCATTTATATTGTGGCATTTTTTTTTTTACCTCCCTCATATAAAATAATACCACTTTTTATTTTTTCTTAATACTTTACATTACTAGATGACAAACTGGTCTGGATTGGAGTTTTGAAGCATGCAGTTATTGACCCACCAGTTTACGCATGTCTTCCAATCTTCTCTTTAAAACCTTAGTTATTTCCTTTTTCTTAATTTGATTACTGACATTATGTAATTTTCACTAGCTCTTAATTAATTAAATCTACTTGTAGCTTTTCAAAAATAAATTAGAAAGAAAAAAAATGTATAAATTTTCAAGTAACTTCACAGCCACAGTTAAATTACTAGTTTTTTTTTTTTAACTTTTTTTTTTTTTCTTTAAATTATTTTCTATATAATTTAATTCTATTTTAAATCTGTAATTTTACTTTTAATAGAAATATCAAATATCTCAGCTGTGTGTCTGTCGCAAGAGAGAGAGAGAGAGAGAGAGAAACTGTATATGTGTGTCTGTCTATGTATGTATTCTATAGATATTTAAAGAAATACATATTTATGAAAATTATAACACAAGGTGTGTTAGGGTTTGTTTTTAAATGTCTGTCTCCAAACTAATCTTTCTCATTTTAAATTTTTCTAGGTGAAATGTTCACTAAACTTTCTGATCCTGATGAATTGGGGTGGTGCAAAGGACGCAAAGACGGTCGAGTAGGCCTCTACCCAGCCACCTATGTGGAACCACTGTGAAAACACTTAGATAATACGCTAATATAGCCCTTTTATTATCACACAAGACCTTTTTTGCCCTGACCTGGAGTATAATATCAAAACTGGAAAAAAAAAAAAAAAATTACACATTAACATTGAATATCTGTATAATCCTTCTCATGGTACCAATTATAGCTTCCCTTGTCTGAAGATTTATTGTGCAACAACCATATCTATAGCTTAACTTTTCACACACACACACACACACACTCACACATCAACACAGTCAAAAAGTGACAGATTCCTTGTGACTTTAGTCCAGTATTGGACCTTATGTTCAATATTCCCACTGAGTCTGTTTTTAATGATAATCAAATTGGTTTGTACGACATTGAACAGAGTTCAAGATGTAATCCCTATGAATTGTAAACCAATTTAGAATTGATTTCACCTTCAATCAGTTATTGATGGTTTCCTATTAGATTATTGGCAGAAAGGTCACTACATTTAGTCCAAACAGTCCAACTACAGTAAACTTCTACATGGTATACATTGTTCAAGGGGGTAGGGGAATATTAAACAGAATGTTATATGTATGTATGCATGTGTGTGTATGTGTATATATAAGTTTGCATATATCTGTGTATGCTTGTCTGTATGTATACATGTAAGTTTACATAGATATATATAAGTGCGTGTGTGTGTATATATATATGCATGTATGTATATATATGTTTGTGTGTGTCTATATATATATATGTATATATATATATTTATGCATATATGTATGCGTGCATGTGAATGCGTGTATGATATATCTATATTGCTATATATCTATATATATATAGCAATAAAGTTGTTAAAAATTTCTCCATTTTCATTTTTGTTATGTTAGTAATACAGATTATATACAGAAGTAGCTTAACTGTCTTGCTAATACAGATGATGATGATGAAGGTACAATTTACAGATTAATTGCCATAGAAATTAATACAAGTTAGATTGCAATACTGGAAGTCTAAATCTCCTAGCAAAGCAGATTATTCTACAATGGTTGAGATTAATGATATAAGAGTAATTGTTGGAAACAAACAAACAAGAAAGAAAGAAAAAAAAAAAACCTTGAACTGCAATATAATTAATTATTCTGCAAAACTCCTTCACACTGTTATCCTAAAACTCTACACATTTTAATGGATGGGCTTTACAAAAAAAAGATGAAACAAAAGTTAGCTGAGCAATAAATGGTATTTTATCAATCTATGTCTTTTTTTTTTTTTTTTTTAAACTTCATTTAATTAATTGTAGCTGATTATGTTAATTAAAATCCTTCTTGTCTTTGCACACAGAAAGTGCGAACCACTACTTTTCAATTCCCAAAGACAGCCTCGTTGTTGATAGATTACTAGTATTTTTGTCACGAAAATACAAAAGTTCATATTTTGATTTTTATTTTCTGTTATCTGAAGCTATAAGACGGCAAAGTGGCAGAACTATTAACAAGCCAAGCCATATGCTGAGACGCATTTCATTTGTCCCTATGTTCCGAGTTCAAATTCCGCCAAGGTCAACTTTGCTTTTCATCCTCAACATTGCTGGCCTTGTGCCAAAATATGAAACCAATATTATCTGAAGCTATATAAGCTTTTTGTTTGTTTTTGTTTTCCTTTGAAATATTGCTATATGTTTTTCATATCTTTCTTTCCTCTTCATTTAGTGGAACCTTAATAATCAACACACAACCTAATTATTCAGAAGTAGATATTAATTAAGCAATCTGTTAAAATTACACTCTACTTCCATTGGTGAATGCTTTTTTTTTTAAACTTAACTGTTAAAGAGTTTAAAACGAAATTTAATTTCATCAGTTTAGTTTATATTATTTAAAATATTTTACCCACACTACTGTCTCGAACATTACCTCCACCTATTTTTCCCTCTTTTTTTAATATCATTTTACTATGGAGCCGACAAGAGAATTTCTGAAATCTCCCCAGATTTTTCTTTCAGCCAAAATCTCCCGTCAGTATTGAATGGAGTTATAGTTATCTCCCTTGTATATTTTGCTATTCCATGATTTCTCTTCGGTGCAAATTTAGTCACTCCATCACCCACTTTTATTACTATTAGCCTTTGTTTATTTACTTATTTATTTTATAAATTCAAACAAAATATTATAATAGATTTTCTTAAAATAGTATGGAAATTGATTTTGTAATATATATATATATCAATATATTATAAATTAACTACCAACAAAAATAATTGGTAAGCTAACTCAAAAAATCATCACCAAAATAGCAGAAAAAACGACTGTGAAGGTATGTAGACTCCTCAAGAATCGATCCTTTTGGTTATAATAATAAGAAGAAGAAAAGAATTACGATGCAAAAACATATACATTAAATGAGCATATTTATCTTCAATATATATTTCTGTACAAAGAAAAGATTCATTAATATATATATATTATAATTAGCAATTATTTGCAGTTTAGAAATTCATCTGATGATAAATGAAACAGCAGAGATAAAAAACAATTGAAGGGAAATGTAGGTGTGATACTTTCAAAATTATTCAATTATTAAGTTGTAATATATAATTATTGATTTATTGATGATCTTAGTATCTAAATTTATAAAACAAATTATACAAAAAGATCTAAGTAACCAGGGTTGTGACTACTAAGTGTTGTATAATGAAGAGAGTGATCTGATTCTGAAGATTAAAATGTTGCACATATTGATTTACTGTATCTGCTGGCGTAAAAGATGCACCTCTATTTTCCAAATATATTTTGTATTAAAAAAAGAAAATGGAAAAAAATTAGCATGCTTGAGAATACACTTGATATTTTTATGTGGCTTTGTAGTGGGGGAAATGTTTGATTCTGTGTGTATAAATATGTCTGATATTGCCAGCCAATCAATATTATTGTATGCATATAACTCTTAATATTTCTTACCAAGGTGGCGCGCTGGCAGAATCATTAGCATTCCTGATGAAATGCTTATTAATTTGTCCATCTTCGTGTTCTGAGTTCAAATTATGTCAAAGTCAGCTGTGCCTTTCATCCTTTCGGGGTTGATAAAATAAGTACCAGTTGTGTACTGGGGAGGTGGTCAATGTAATGGGCTTACCCCATCCTCCAAAATTGCTGGCATTGTGCCAAAATTTGAAATCAATATTATTATATGTGTTGAAATAAATGAAATAAAAAAAAAAAATTACTCATCCAAAGAACAAATTGTTCCTTCTGCAATAATCGCAGAGAAATGCATCTTTGTCTCTTAATCAAGGAAATACCAAATTTCTCTTGGACAGATTCTGAAATTTTATGAACAACAATGAATTTGTTGATCTTTGAAAAGTTAGGATTAAAACCCACTGGGATGGAAGTGTTGTATACATAGCTATTTTGACAATTATCTTAATAATTAATTTGATATTTCTATCGAAACTTTTGTGCAATTCTAACAACCTAAATATTTGTTATAACATGTAAAGCATTTCTCCAACCTTTCTTTTATTGTGTATGCAATCAGTTTATCAAACAGAAAGAAAAACTTGTTATCTAAACCTTATGGTTACTAGCTATTGATATTATTTCTATGTTTTGTGTAATAAAACTACTATTACATATATCTTATATTGAGTAGTAAGTATATTTTGTATTACTACGTAATAAATTTTTGAAAATGAACATGTATTTCCCTCAAAAAAATTTTTAAATTAAGAAAAATGAAAGCAAAGGAGTTAATGAGACAAATTTTGGGGTAGGTATGTCGTTGATGCCATGGCAAACGATGATGAAAATATCTGACAAATCAGTTGATTGATTGATTGATTAAGCAACCAGTTAATTTGGTAAATTGGTTAAACAAATAGAATAATAATAGTTCAATAGAACCATTGTGTGTGTTTCTTCTTGAAAAACTAACCCTTCCAAATTTCACCACGACATAAATATATTAAAAAGGAAAAACATTATGCAAGATTATGTACTTTCCACAGTCTGGAAACTTGGGTAATCTCTGGCATAATGAGTCTGTAAGCTGGAGACAGACTTCTGTTAAACGGGTAAATTACAGCATGAAGGATGAACAAAGTGTTCTCTCCACTTGTGTTTTTCAGTCGCATTTCTTCAAAGTCTCTGAAGAAATCTTTCTAACTTCTTATGGCAATGATTCCTATCCATATATTTTCTGATTTCTGTGAAATTGTGAAGTGGCTTTTAAGAAATACGACCATTTTAAACCATATTTTATGGCTAAAAGCATCAGTTTTTATGAAAATCAGTGATGTGCAGCTTGCCTCCATTTAATATAACTCTAAAATATTTTCATTTTCAATCTTTCGTTGCTAGTATTTGTAACTTTCTCAAACTTTTGCATTAATTCGAAATTATTAGCCAAGAATTGGCACCTTTTGTCAGTTGTCCAATTGTCTGGACTACATTTACAATCAACACCCCACCCTCTCTTCCTTTTGCAATTAGTCAAATATTCAGTTATTTCCATTAATAGTTATCTGCTACCATTCTTTGGTTACTATTTTTTTTTTTCTTCTGTCGTGTGTGTGTGCGCGCGCGTACACACACACACACACACATGGTTTTAATGTCAATAAATTATAAATCTGAATCAATTTGACTGATTTTCTGTTTTGTGCTGTGTTATTTTCATCTCTCTTTTGTTAAACAGTCATAATGTTGAGAGTTTGATTTTTGAACCAGGCATCCTGTTCTGTCTTTGTACACGACACTTCATTTCACATTGCCTCAATCCAATCTGCCAAAAACTACCCAAGGCAGCTGGAGGGGTTAACCCTGTGATGGACTGGCATCAACAGAGGAGTCTTCTCAACAAAGTGTATTTGACATTACAGTTAATACATAAAATACAAATATGTATAAACCACGGTTTATATAGTTACCTTGCAGTTGTGTATTAACTGTAATGTCCAACATTCTTTGTAGCAGTAAATAACCAGTACTTTCAAAGGATTTTGCTATCTCTGAATGAGGTTTGTAACCTTTATTTGTGCTTATATATATAACTGACTGGCTCCTGTGCTGGTGGCATGTAAAAAGCACCCACTACACTCTCGGAGTGGTTGGCGTTAGGAAGGGCATCCAGTTTTAGAAACTCTGCCAGATCAGATTGGAGCCTGGTGCAGCCTTCTGGTTCACCATTCCTCAGTCAAATCGTCCAACCCATGCTAGCATGGAAAGCGGACGTTAAACGATGATAGAACACAGTATTGATTTATAAAAACATTTGATATATTTGGTAATATATTATTGTTTCATAAAGAAATGTTATCCCTACAGGTCACTAATATAAACAGGTTATCATTCATTAGTTCTGTTTTACATTCATTTTTCCATGCTGGCATGAGTTGGATGAAACTTGTCAAAACAGATTTTCTACAACCAGATGCTCTTGTCACCAACATTAAACCTGTTTTCTAAAGAAAGTATCTTTTTCTCATTCAGCTGGTCCCTCCATATCGAAAGTTTTACTGGAAAATGCAAACCGAAACATCTCTCTCTCCTCTTTGAGTAATGTTTTTGTTCTGATTATGATACTAGGCTGGCAATTTTGAGGGAAGGGGCAAGTCGAATACGACTTATTTTAACGACACCAACCGGATGAAAGCCAATGTTGACCTCAGCGGATTTTGAATTCAGTGCCGCTGCATGGCACTTTGGGCAAGTGTCTCCTACAACCCTGGGTCAACCAAAGCTTGTGAGTGAACTTGGTTGACAAAACTTCAAAAAAAGAAGTGTTTGTTTACATTTGCGCCCTGTGAAAGTTACGAGTGATGTTGTTGTGACTTCTGTCTACAAATCGTCCGTTCGCTTTACGTCTTCAAAGAGATCTTATTCGAAAATCAGGGAAGAGTTCCCAAAGATGCATCTGGCTGTAAAAATAACGATTCAGTAATATATAAACCTGATCCATGCTATCATGGAAAAGACGAACGTACAATGAAAGAATATAAAAGCTTCTTTTCGGGTTCCATATACCAATTTCACTTGCACATATGATGATGGCCCGAGACTGTAATAAAGGACATTTGCTCAGGGTGCCATGCAGTGGGATTGAACCTGAACATAGATGGTTGTGAAGCTAACTTCGTAATCAAACAATTGTGACTAAGAAAAAATGGCGCTCTTTGGTGTATGAAGAGTAATCTCCCCTTTTGTGGGTGAAAGCGAATCAGTATTGGAGTTTCTGTTTTAAAGATTAATCTCATTTAATCCGATGAATACTTATCAGATATTTACTTAGGATGTTTATACGTATGCGGCGAGCTGGCAGAATCGTTAGCACGAAGGACAAAAATGCTCAGCGTCTTTGTTCTGAGTTCAACTTTGCTTTTTATCCTTTTCGGGATCGGTAAAATAAGTCCCAGTTGAGTACTGGGGGTGGGGTGGGGTGTTGATGTAATTGACCATCCCCCGCGCCTCTCCCGTATTTGCAGGCCTTGTGCAAAATTTGAAACCAATATCTTGAAATTCTATGAGCAGAAAGAAAAGGAAGCAAACTGAAAGTTGCTAGCATTGACAGACATGTCTTATGGCAGTTGTTTCACCCAACTGTATGTGCTTTGAATTCAAACCCTGTCAAAGCCAGTTTATTATTTCAGAATTGACAAAAAAGTACCAATCAAAGATGGTGGATAGACGGAAATATTGGAGTGACCAACAGGATGCCTTGCAGTTTGTCTGTTCTGCCCTTTTGTATTTTAACAGCAACAGATGCAATGACACTGGCCCGAGCTGTGGCCTTTCCCTTCAACAACATCAGTGCCATGGAGAGGATAAACTTGCACATATGGGAAAATGCCAGTCTTCTAAACATAATAATAACAACAGGCCTTTATCCAGGTATAGAGATGCAAGACAGATGACCAACAGAGGCTTTCGTAACTCACTTGGAATTGAATAATTGAAAATCTCAAAGATCAAAGTATAAAAAACAAACTGTGTCCCACAAATAAGATCGTGGTTGTTGATCAAAAGCTAGGAACATTCTTTGGTTTTAATCTTTCAGAAAAGGAGTTTTAGTTGTTGATTTTTTTTTTAAATTTGTTTTTATTTTAGTATAAAAATTATTTATTGAAAATTTAATTTTTTTTGTTTTGTTTTAGTTTTTGTTTTGCCAGCCAAGTTGATATTCTCTATCATAGTTCGACTTTGGGAAGGGGATCTTCTGGGACTGTGGCACTGGTGACTCGTTCACTTTCTAAAAGAAAAGAAGAAAAACAATTATAAGACTTAGTTTGGGAACAAAGTAATACAATTAAGAAATGAAATAAATTTTTAAAAACCAGCCTGAAGCCCAAATGATGTTGATTTAACATGCTAGGTGTAAATTTCAAATTTCTCAAACCTTTGACAAGTTTAGTGCCAAAGCTTAGAACCCATTAATTTAATTGCATTGGTTTTATTTATTTGATTTGACAAGCATTATTAAAATGGGGAGGACAAATATTATTAGCATATCCGATATTGAATTTGCTATATATTTGATGTAAAAATATGAAGCACCATTACCCATGAGTGGTATATACATCCTGTTATATTTCAATATATTTATTAAAACAGAATTTTTCTTTAGGGAGCCATTAATGATACTACATACTCTTTTTTTCTAGTTTTTCAGAACTCAGGGTCCGTTTCATATTAAATTCATTTTTTTAACCCTCCCAAATCTAATTTCCTTTTGAGGAGAACAGGTCTCATACAAACTAAATAGATTCTGTCATTCTGGTCAACAGCAATGGATTGCTCACAGTTTAGTTATAAACGGAAATGAGATTAATTTGTTTTGTTTTTTGTTTACTCATTAGAAATATCACAGTTTTTAATTAACCACAATAAATGTCTTTTGTTTTTTAATTTATTATTTTTTTCATATAAATAACATCTAATATTTGACTTTTTTTTTTTACCTTGATTAGTGGTGAAACATTACAACAGAATGGAATCATTTTAAAGTTAGTGCAAAAACACAATTGAAAACACTTTTTAAAAAATCACATTGCAAATCATCAAAATCACGGCACAAAGCCATAAAGTCAATTACATCGACCCCAGTACATAATTGGTACTTATTTTATCAGCCCTGAAAGGCAAAGTCAACCTCGGCAGAATTTCAACTCCGCATTTTGTCTGGCATGCAACCGATTCTGCCAGTTTGCTACCTTGATTAATATTTTCATATTAAAAAGGTAGGGAGCTGGCATAAACGTCAGCATGCCAGGCAAAATGCTTAGCGGTATTTTGTCTGTCTTTACGTTCTGAGTTCAAATTCCACCGAGGTCAACTTTGCCTTTCATCCTTTCAGGGTCGATAAATTAAGTATCAGTTGCATACTGAGGATGATCTAATCGACTGGCCCCCTCCCCAAAAATTTCGGGCCTTGTACCTAGAGTAGAAAAAAATATTTTCACATTAAAAAGATTTTGTTTTTGGAGAGGGGAGGTAATAGTTATTTGTCAGCATCAGATACATTTACAGAAAATGGAAAACAACAAAAAGGATGCTTGACTCTAACATTAATAAGATTACTGTGAAAGTTATTTGAACTAAAATACAATAAAAGTAATAAACAGTTTCCATTGCTAAGGAGAAGAATTTTATCACAAAATAACATACAATTCACCTCATCAGTTTGCTACAACACATCACTTGCTCCCACCCTGAGTAATTGAGTATTAATTAGAAAGTTCAGTTCTATATTTAAGAGATGAGGAATTATGTACATTATTTCCATTTGACGAATATTTGTCCTCATCTTGTTTGTTGGTAACACAACGTTTCAGCTGATATACCCCTCCAGCCTTCATCAGGTGTCTTGGGGAAATTTTGAACCTGGGTTCTCATTCCTAAGGTATTTTTTGATGCTATTATTATTATTATTATTATCATTATTCAAGTCACTGCCTGGAATTGAACTCGGAATCTTGGGGTTAGTAGCCTGCACTCTTAACCACAGGCATATGGCATAGTGATTAAGAGCACAGGCTACTAACCCCAAGATTCCGAGTTTGATTCCAGGCAGTGACCTGAATAATTATAATAATAACACTGAAAAATACCTTAGGAAGGAGAACCCGGTTCAAAATTTCCCCAAGACACCTGATGAAGGCTGGAGGGTATATCAACTGAAATGTTGTGTTAACAACAAAGAGGAGGAGAAATATCCGTCAAATGTAAATTAGAAAGTCATACAATATTCTTTTATTAATACCCAATTATTCTGTCACTCACCATAACCACCTCCTTAATGCTACATGGTTCCTGCTGTGATCAATTACCAAAAAAAAAAATGACTAATGTTGCCAATCATATTTTATCCATCATCATTGTTTTTATATCCCCATGTTAGCATGAGTTGGATGAGACTTATTGAAGCTGAATGCCCTCCACCATTTTTTAAGTAAGATATTTATATTCTACAAGTCTTCACACAAAACCAGAGCAATGGAATATATTGATTACACAAGCAGCGGACAAATGTACCATAATGCAATATCAAGGTGAACGCACTCACAAAGATAGGTTCCCATTTACAGATTTTCAGCCACGGGGTATTGGTTAACACAAGGCAATGGTAGAAAGACACAACCTGAGGTACCACACAGAGGGATGGAACCCAAAACAACATGGCTACAAACCAAATTCCATATCCGTACACCCATACCACACAAGAAATTACTAAAGGCTGTATATTTGATTAGGTCAGTATTGGATTGGTTAATCATTTACAGCCAGCTCCTAAGATCAGGAAAACATCCAATCCTTACCAGAGGACTGAGTGAATCAATAAGATGCAAGCAATAGTCTGTACTGGTGAAGTAAAAAAAAAACTTCACAAGTGGAATAAATTTGCTGTTAGAAGACAAGTCTGAGGTTTCGAGGCTGAGATGAGATGTTCACTAAAACTGCTGAAGAACTATTTTGGAAAGAGTGAAAACAAGGAATTCATTTTCCTCACTATCATTGCTCTCAATGTATTTTTCACTAGAAAATAATACATTTCTCTCTGAAGGAAGCCTTTTTGTACTCAACTAGAGTACAGTTTCAGCCAAATTTCATGAAATGAGTCTTCGCGGTATATAGATTATCCAGCAGAGTCATTCATGAGAAACAGCCTGTGGGTTATTCAGTAGAGCTGTTTGTGATAAATAATAGCCTTTATTTAACAGTTGAGTATTTGTATGGTTTATCGACAAATTCACCAAAATACCCCAACTTCAATAAAACGGTAAATGAATAATCAATCAATCAAATTGAGCCTACAAAACCAAATAAGTTTGTTGTTGTTGTTGTTTAGCCTCAGGTTAGCTCTGGTCAAAAGCATTCCAGGATCATTTTGTTTTCTTTTCGGACATAGTATACCTAGAATAATATCATCCCATTATGTCTTTTCTTTTGTGAGACAATCAGGTGTGATTCAAGGGCAGCCAGATGACAACATAGATGTTCATTTAAGGTGAAGTTGAAAAGATAAGTACAAGGAAATTGTTTAAACACTTTGATACGAAAAATTCCTCTGTTAAAGCTTCATTTTCTTCAGGTAAACATTCTTGTAATCCAAATACTTCAGAACTCTATTTAGCAGTTTGGGATTTAAAAATTTGTATGGTGCCATTTTCCATCCACAAAATATCAAGAACTTCAAATCAACCCACTGGTTCTGTTGGTGAATCTTGTGTTCCTCTCATCTCTCAACATAAATACATAAGCTTAAGGTTCACAGATGCTTTGATGAAGGTTCTTGAATGTGTTTTCAGTAAAGGAGTGCATTAATATTTTGGTTCTTGCTCTTGGGGTCGATGAATCTGAAGTGTTTCAAGACAAATTCTGGAAAAAGTTTTGCAGAATTGAAAAACTTCATTTGCAAGAGACAGCAAAAATAAATATATATTGTTGTGACAAAATTTCTTTGATTTTAAAGAATCAAAAAAAGGATATTTTCTTTTTTTTGCATGCTATTTCCATTTATCTCCTGATAAATGTAATGACACATGAAATAACTTGACAATTCAGATGAGATCACAGACAAGCAGACTCTTAATTAAAGGCCATCATCTAGACAAGTAAGTAAATGGAACACATCGTTAATGAGATTATCAAAACAGATATCTCAAGAACTTTGGGATAGATCTGGCTCAAGAAAAAGAAGTGGTGAAGCAAGAATGAACACAGAGGATGGTAGAAACATCTGGCCAAGAGTTGCAAACATCTGACACAAAGCTCATGCTGCTGTGTGGTAGTTTTGTGGCATACATCAGTGGGTGACCCCCAGTGGATGGGGTCAAAACACCTAAAGAGCTGCTTCACTACCTGATGAGACATTGATGCCTGCATTTAGAGATGGAATACAACAGAGCCCTCAGCATATGTGTTGACTCGAAAGCATAAATCTTTTATTTAGCCATTCCGCAATTTACTTATTTTCTTTGCAAATTACAGAAAGAAGAGATACATGATCCTGTCCTCTATGTTAAAATTGGTCCGAT